>NC_052349.1:436323-462346 GCF_009727055.1 Benincasa hispida | reverse complement strand
TAACGAGTCATGTGATAGTGCAGGTTAAGGGTATGGTTGTGCTTTCTTCATACCGTATTGTTCCTAAGCTCTGCTAATAAATCTGTTCAATGCTCTGTAAGCTTCAATCCGGCTGTGTTCAACAATCTGAAATGCGTCTTCTTTTTGGGGGCGCGTTTTGATGAATACGAGGTTTAGGTTTGCCACTTCTTTGGAAGGCAAGGTAGGACTGATGCGATGTAACCGTGAAGTTAAAAGCAACCTGAGTTAAGACTTAATATCTAATCAAAACCATTCGATCTCTTCATGAAATCATCCCCCCCCAAAGGTGATGCCCACCGCGTTCACAATAGTGACATCAGACAAGCGCATCGGGAAAATTTAGAGTTGTCCTCGTCGGTTTGGTCTCTTGATGGCCTTGAATTCTAATCCCATTATTATTCTTTACACAACGTCTAAACTGAAGCCACTGGCATGATACTATATATGGTGCCAGGAATGCGTTCAGGTTTGACAGTGTTTTCATATGTATTGTAAGACATTATTGCTCCTTTTTGATCGGATAGTACCATGAAGATATCAGCGTTCTAGGGTTAAGTCTATAGAAGCTAGCATAGCTTATGCTTTCATTTCTAGATGTATTGCCACATTGCTTCCTAGGTTTGGCTACCTGTTCTTTAATGCGCATCTTCATCTGAAGCTATGGCGTTGGTTGCTCAAAGATGCGGTTACCTTCTCACGTCTCCGGATTACTATCGTGTTTATGAAGCACTTCGATTGATTCTTGTCGGACTGAAGAAGCGACACTTAATACCCCATCAACAAAGGCTGTATTTTTTCTCCATGTCAAACTCCGCTGCTATAGAACTTGGCAGACGAGGATGGGCCAAATTTGTGTTATGACCAACGTAGAATTGACTTACAGGCCCATTGCGTTTATTGTTTTCTGTTATGTATATTGGCAGTGGTTACGCTCAGGAAAGAAACCTCATTTTTTTACAAGCATATCACTGAATTGACGCTTTCTTTTCGTGGTCTTTCTTAGGTAACATGTCGGTTACCTTGCATTTTCCCACCACGTGTTCTTTGGCTTCCCGTTCTAGCTTTCTCAATTCATTCTCCAATTCCTTTTATAGAGGTCTGTCTTCCTTCGCCCTTGCCTTGCGGGGCTGATAATCTTCTAAGTCCTTCTCTAACGCGTCGTGCTAGAGCAACTCCCACGTGTTACATCCTCAGGACCGGATGCTGATTGCTCATCTTTTTCCTCCAATATTAATTTTCTTTTCCTTGTCACTCTCTTTTCTTTTGAGGACCTTCATTCGCGTCGGTTGGCGTGATTGAGACGCGTCAAATTCTCTCTCTTTGGTTAGCTTGACACATCTGATTCGACTGGGTAGATGGTGGCTAAGGGTTGGATTAAAAGTGGGGGCGATAGACACACGGCTGGTGATGGGGCATTGTGAAGGTAGGCTGGAAGTGGGTAAGGCGTTGCACCCACCGGGGTTATGTTAGGAATGAATGGTGGTGGTGCAGGCTTGGTGTAGGGCTTATTGGCAGCCGGGACACTACTTCGTTTTGAAGAGGTTTTGGGCTTTGGTTTAGGGGTAGCTTTGGGTTTTGGTTGAGGAGTCTTGGCAGGAAAGGTTGTAATGGCTTTGGTGGGCTTCGAAGGAGGTTTTGTGGGTGTTATGGTAGGCTTCGACCGAGACGGCCGTTGGGAGGTGGAGGTTGCTCCACCATGCATAGGTTTGATTTGGACAGAGGGTTTTGAGGTTTTTCGAGGGCTTGGAGGGGGTGAATTCAAACAGAGGATGAGGAGAAGAAACTTACTGGCGAGTCATTTTCGAAGCTCATGGTTTGGTTTTGACTATCAGATGTAGACAATATTGTGGTCGGAGAGACGTTTGAGTAGATCTGCGATGAGGGAAATGGAGAGGGCTAAGGTTTTCTTTTTCATTTCACAGATGGCTCAAGAGGGAAATAAGGAAGAAGAAGGAAATCGAAGCATTCGATTTTATATAGGCTGGGAGAGAGAATGAGGTGACGTCAGGCGATGCCTGACGTCCGTAATAAATGTGATGTTGAAGGGACGTTCTTGGGTTTCTAAGCACTCGAGTGCTTTTTATTTTCAAGATGCGTCCTTTCAACTAGGCCATGCGTTAGACTTAAGTCTGACGCGTCCGTTATTCCCATCTCGATTATACACAACTTTTTTTTAAAAAAAAAAAAGTAAAATTTTTAACTGATGAAGGCAATAACAAAGAACAATCAATCTTAAAACACATACAAACTTAAACGCATAGGTAAAATACAGAATGCAAAAAGAACAAGGAAAGAAGAAGCGTCCCTGAAATATATATCGATGCGAACGCAGGGATGCTTCGACGCGGGCCTCAGCTGGCTTCGTATAGTGCGAGAGATAACTTTTGACGTTCTAGGTCATCTTAAAAGTATGGCTCAATTCTTTGGCCATTTACTTTGAATGCGTTGGTGCCATCCTCCCGTGTTAATTCCACTGCTCCATATGGAAAGATTGTTTTAATGATGAAGAGTCCTGACCACATGGATTTTAACTTCCCTGGGAACAAATGCAAACGTGAATTGAACAATAGAAATTTTTGGCCAACAACAAGCTCTTTCTTACTAAAGCGTTGGTCGTGCCAACGTTTTGTCTTCTCTTTGTAGAGCTTTTGTTCTCATATGCATTCAATAACCACTCTTCAAGCTTCTTGAGCTGAAGTTTGCGTTGAGCGCCCACGGCGTCCAAGTTCAAATTTAGCTTCTTAACTGCCCAAAAAGCCTTGTGCTCTAACTTTAAAGGTAAGTGACAAGCTTTTCCAAATACTAGAGAGTATGGAGACATATCTATAGGGGTCTGTAGGCAGTCCTGTAGGCCCAGAGCGCTTCATCCAGCCTCTGTGCCTAGTCTTTCCGCGATGCGTTGACAACTTTCTCCAGGATAGATTTGATTTCTCGATTAGATACTTCAGCTTGACCATTCGTTTGTAGGTGGTAGGTGGTAGCGATCTTGTGCCTAACATTATATTTGGCAAGTAATTTAGAAATGATACGATTAATGAAATGTGTACCTTCGTTGCTTATCAGGGCTCTTGGCATTCGAAATCATGTGTGTTTTTGGTAAGAAACTTAGAAACCGTGGACGCATCATTCCTAGCACAAGCTACTGCTTCTACCCACTTTGATACATAGTCTACTGCAAGCAGGATGTATTGTTGGCCGCAGGACAGGGGAAAAGGTCCCATAAAATCAATACCCCAAACATCAAATAGCTCAACTTCGAGAATATTGTTCAAGGGCATTGCGTCTCTTGAAGAAATATTCCTGAAGCGTTGGTTGGGGTCACACTTGCGAACAAACTCTCTCGCATCTTTGAAGAGGGTGGGCCAAAAGTATCCGCTTTAGAGGATCTTCGCAGCGGTTCTTTGCCCACCAAAATGCCCTCTGTAAGAAGAGTCATGACACTCAACCAAGATGCGTTGTGTCTTCTCCTCCTGAACGCATCGACGCATTATGGAGTCAGGGTCTTGTTTATAGAGAAACGGTTCATCCCAAAAATAAAATTTGTTGTCATGTACTAATCGTTTCTTTTGCTTAGAATTGAAGCTCCAAGGGAATTGTTTGGTAGTTAAATAATTGACTATGTCCGCGTACCAAGTTTCCCTATCTTCAACTCTGAACAGGCTTTCATCAGGAAATGCGTCCTTGATTTCACTTTCTTGATCTTGCATTTCTTGATTTTCTAGCCTGGACAGGTGACCAGCCACCTGATACCCAGTACTTTCTCACATATACTAAGACAACAATAATTCCTGTGGAAACATTCCCTATACCTTATTATCAGAGCATATTCTCGGTTCCCTTTCTGTCCTGAATATCAATATCAAATTCCTGTAACAGCAGCACTCATCTTATTAATCTTGGCTTTGCGTCCTTTTTACTCATCAGGAACTTTATGGCTGAGTGATCTGTATAAATGGTGGCTGACGCACCAACTAAGTAAGATCTAAACTTCTCGATGCCAAACACTACAGCCAACATTTCTTTTTCAGTGGTTGTGTAGTGTTCCTGAGAGTCATTTAGTGTCTTGGACGCGCAAGAGATGGGATGTATCAAATTTCCCTTCTTCTGCCCTAACATTGTTCCTACTGCAACATCACTCGCGTCACACATGAGAATAAAATGTTGCGTCCAATCCGGTGCTATTAGTACTAGAGTTATAGTCAACACATATTTCAATGTCTCAAATGCGTCACAGCAGTCTTCATTGAAATTGTAGGGCTGGTTCACCTCTAGTAATGCACTCAGAGGTCGTACAATTTGAGAAAATCCTCTAACAAACCTTTGATAGAAGCCAACATGCCCTAAAAACTTCGTAGAGCTTTCACATTTGTTGGTGGTGGAAGTTTAGCTATGACATCTATCTTTGCTTTATCTATTTCCAACCCAGCTTTAAATACTTTGTGGCCTAAGACAATTCCTTCAGTCACCATGAAGCGAAATTTTTCCCAATTCAGCACAAGGTTTGTTTCCTTGCATCGAGCGAGGATGGCCTCCAAATTATCTAAGCATGATTGGAATGAGTCTCCAAAGACTAAGAAATCGTCCATGAAGACTTCAACGGTCTTGTCAACGGTCAGAGAAGATAGCCATCATACACCGTTGGAATGTTCCAGGTGCGTTACACAGCCCAAAGAGCATGCATCTGAATGCAAATGTTCCAGAGGGACAGGTAAATGTTGTCATCTTCTGATCTTCTAGGTCAATCAAAATCTAGTTATAACCAAAGTATCCATCAAGAAAGCAATAAAATTCTTTGCCAGCAAGTCTGTCAAGCATTTGGTCAATGAAAGGAAGGGGGAAGTGGTCTTTCTTAGTTGTCGCATTGAGCTTCCTGTAATCCATACAGATGCGCTAGCCCATGACAGTCCTCAAAGGTATGAGTTCATTATTGCTATTGACTATCACAGTTGTTCCCCCTTTCTTGGGAACGCATTGGACTGGACTTACCTAGCTACTGTCGAATATAAGATAGATCACTCCCGCGTCCAACCATTTTAGGATTTCTTTCTTGACCACTACCTTCATTATGGGGTTCAGCCTTCTTTGAGGCTCAATCGATCCCGACTTCCCATCTTCCAGCCTGATCTTATGCATGCAATAAGATGGGTTGATGCCACGGATATCCGCTAGTGTCCACTCTATTGCACGCATGTGCTTTTTCAGCATCTGCAAGAGAGAGTGCTCATTAGGCTCAGTAAGATTCGCGGAAATGATCACAGGTAAAGTTTTGTTAGTTCCAAGGAAGGCATATTTCAAGTGACTAGGTAACGGTTTCAACTCAAGTTCTGGTGGTTCCTCAAGTGATGGACGCGTTGGTTTTGTCCACCGCTCACTCAGACTTGGTGGCTCTGGTTCTTTCAGGTTCTCCTCCAACGCGAGGACCTCGCATACATGGGTCTCTTCTTCAGGCAACTCTATACTGTTCAGTTGACAATCTTCACCATCTGGGAACTTTAATGCATTTAACACATTAAACTTCACCTCTTGATTGTCTACCCGCATAGTTAATTCTCCTTTATGCACGTCAATTAAAACTTTCCCAGTAGCTAAGAAGGGGTGTCCAAGGATAATTGTTACCTCCCTATCTGCTTCATAGTCCAAGATGATAAAATCTGTTGGGAATATGAAGTTGTCAACCTTTACCAGAACGTCTTCAATCTTTCCTTCAGGGTATTAATGTTCTGGTCAGCAAGCTGAGAGTAACAGAAGTGGGTTGGTACTTCCAATTCCAGTTTTCTTAAAGCTTGAAAAGTGGCATGAGATAATGTTGGCTCAAATCGCACACTCATGTCCACATCCAATCCTCCGATGAGCATGGAACTGTGAAGCTCCAGGGTCTTCTGTTTCTTTGGGGGGGGGGGGGGGGGTGGGGTGGGGTGGGGGGGTGGGGGGGGGGGAGGGGTGGGGGGTGGGGTGGGGGGGTGGGTGGTGGGGGGGAGCGGGTTGGGGGGGGGGGTGTGGGGGGTGGGGGGTGGGGGGGGGGGTGGGGGGGGTGGGGGGTCTTGGGGTGGTGGGGGGTGGGACACGTAGACTGTTGCTTACTAAATGCGTTGGCACTCTGCAATAGTCGATTACTTCTGTCTCACTGAGCTCTTCTTTTCTTCGTCAAAATTGTCCTTAAAAAATTTGACATATGTGCATTTCTCCAAGCCTCTATAGAAGTGGAATTAATATGCAATTGCTCAAGGCTCAAGAAAGCACTGAATATTGTTCATCATTCCTCTTCATCAGACTCATTAGGGAATAGTGCTTCAGCGCACCGCAGGTTTTCCCGCGTTACACGTACTGGTTCTGAATGTGCTTTTGGTCTCAGGTTCTTTCTTCTTAATCTCTATGCCATTGAACGTTGTTGCGTTCTTTAAAGGACTGCTATTTCTTTGGATTCATTCTTCCTTTCTTCTTCAAGAGCTTTCCGACTTCGCAACTCACTGCGTGCATTGCTCTTTCCATTGTTTGTTCCCAGGATTTCAATGTTGCCTAAGGCTATAGAACATCACAGCTGCCATGTTACATTCAACTCACGATACGCTATCACAAACCTACTGTATTTTCGGTATTCCTGATAACGACGCCTGGCTTTTCTCAGACGCATCCATTCTGGCTTTGTATCTTTAATAGGTTACTCAAGCGGAGATCCTCGGAACTTCGACGCTGTCTCCCTATTAAAGGACTGTTGATTTGCTGATGTGTTTGTGGTTGAAATGCACGAGGGGTCCAAAATATACTTTGCTGTTGGTCGCCTTAGGTGGTGGCTCCTGATGATTTTCTTCTGTCAAGAAAAATTTGTATGTTCCTCATACAGGAAAAAGGTTATATGTATAGGAAAATGGGATTGTTTTTAATGAAACATATTACTGAGGATTTTTTGGGCAATCCGCAGTAGGAGTGAGGATCTCAACAACTTCCTCACAGCTACATGGGTTTCCAAACGATTCTACAGCTGATTCACCATGCTACTAGATTTGATGCGTTCCCTTAATGATGTGTTCTACAAAAGCTGAGTCATACGTAGCCATAGATAGAGAAAAGTGTGGCTTTCGTTGGAATCGATAGAATTAACATTCTGAGATCTCTTCTTCCTTCAGCTTTCGGCTCAACGTATCGTCACCCATTCCATGTTGTGCTATCAATGCGTTAAATATCTCTTATAGATACAGTGTAAGTATTTATCATATTCCACAGCCGCCGTGTGTCTGCTGCATCACTAAAATGCTCTATTCAATCCACAATAAAAAGTCCCATTGGATAAGTTACTGGTCAGTCCATGGGTTGGGCGAATTTACCAATCCGTTAAAACGTTGCCATGCGGCGCTTAAGTGTTCAGCTTCTTCTTGTTCAAAGTTTCATAATCTCTCAACGCTTCTCCGTTGTCTGAGTAGGTGTGAAAGTATTTTGCATGAAATTTCTCCAACCAATTCTCCCAGGTGTGATTTCACCAGCTCCAGTGAGCTTACCATGTTTTGCATCATCATGCAAAGACATATGGGAAAAGACACCTGATCGCCTCTGAGGTGGATTGCAGGAATCACAAATGAGTTACAGTTTCCAGGAAAAACCTTATGTGGCGTGAGGAATCTTCACCACGACACCCCTAAATTGTCCAGCAGTCTGGAGCATTTGAAGCATTACAAATTTCATCTCGAACCTCGTCCCATCTAACGTTGGGTATATGATTCCTGGAGAGAAATCATACAGTACAGGGGATGCGTACTCCCTCATGGGATGCGTGCTGCTGTTCGCCATTAGGATCGGATTTTGTGCAACATGAGCTAGTTGCTGAGCTAAGTTCTGATTTGCCTGTTCTTCCGCCATTGTTCGTTGCCTATTCTATTGTCTGAGAATTTGTTGCCTCAACCTTCGATGACGATTAGATCGGTTTCTACGTCGGAAGATCCTTTCATTCTCGGGGTCGTATCTAAGTTCAGGAGTGCTCTCCCTGCTCATAAACGTTCACAAGCGTAGACTTAGCTTGTAATACTCCCTCGACTGAAGTGTTCCTACAACAGATACAAACGAAATTTCTGGTTAGTTTTGTTTCTGAATCCCCGACAACGACGCCAAAAACGTGTTCGTTGCTATCGGATTCGCGCTAGGAGTGTATTGTATAAAATAAATTGGAAGAATAAGTTCTAAGTAAAAGTGATGCATTGATGCTTTGATGCGTTTATGTAATTGTAACGCGTTGGTGCGTTAAAGATATGCAACAGAACGCACAACACTCCTATTGACGTTCAAGTTTTCCTAAACCAGACCCAAGTATAAATCCAATTTAGGTTCCTGATAAGTCCAGGGTCGAACTCAGGGATTCAGTTAAACTAACGCAAACCTTGCATTGTAGCTATTGTAGAGGTTTCCTAAATGTATGAAGAGAAATGTGTTATTTACACTAAAGTGTTGTGCTTGTGCCAGAAGATACAAAAGAGTTGAGTAGTGAATGATGGATCATGCGAAAATGGATTTTAATGTAAGTGGTATGCGTCGATCTAAATGAATGTACACAAACCATAGTATGATGTGGATGAGATGGGATGATTTGCTTATCTTTGTTTATGTGTTAAGACTTTATTCAACAATTCTAAATGCGAATAACATACAAAACCTATCTCTAGGATGCATGGATCTAACACAGAATGCAATAAACACCAATAAGTCTATCTCTACACTAGAAGAAATTCAGGCTTTAATGTCAGTAGACAACTGACATTAAAGATAGTGTTATTAAAGCCCTTTAATGTCGGTTTTAAACCGACATTAAAGGGCTTCAATAACACAACCTTCAATGTCGATTGCAACCGACATTAAAGACCTTCAGTGAAATTTCCAACCGACATTAAAGCCTCTGTTTTTTTAATTATTAACCGACATTGAAGCCTGAATCTGTCCATTTTTTTAAAATCCCGTTGCCGAATCCATTTTGTTGGTCAAAAAGTATAACATGACACATCATCATTGAAAGTTGTGGCTATGATATATTATTCATGTATTGATTGTAAATCTATTACATTTAATCCACAAATTCTACTATAAAATTATAATTTAAAAGGCTGTACAATAATTCAGGCCTTGAAAACACAAATTACAAGTAATACAAACATTATGAGATTACTGTCTCTCTCCACTTGGTAAGTATGGATCCCTTCATAATTCTTCTTGAACCAACCCCCTAGCTTCAGTAGTGTCTAGTTATAGGCATCTTTGTCTGACCACTGTTGTTCAAAGGATCACAAACAAAAAAGGTTTAAGA
Source organism: Benincasa hispida (assembly GCF_009727055.1). Classification (NCBI taxonomy): domain Eukaryota; kingdom Viridiplantae; phylum Streptophyta; class Magnoliopsida; order Cucurbitales; family Cucurbitaceae; genus Benincasa; species Benincasa hispida. The sequence goes on along the minus strand of NC_052349.1, from coordinate 453,042 downwards.
CAAAGGATTGAAAGTGAAAATGTGATAAGAATTCATATTCAACTAACCGTGTTTATTGGGAATGTGCATAAACGGTTCAAGGCAAAATTCTTGTAGTGAATGTGTTGGATCTAAAGTTCTCCAAGAAAAAGCATAAAGAGGTTGCGATACCAAATATTTACTCCTTTATTGCGTCTGCAAAACAAGAAAACTCAATATTTGAATAAATGAGAGAATCTTCTTTTTCAAGATCTTGAAGAAGAGAAGCTTGGTTACCTAGATATGAGATACGAAGACGATGGAAAATTTTCGGCATCATAACGATGCTACCCCAACAAAACCAAAAATTTACCTTGAACCTGTTCAAAGAAACACACTCCCAAAAATATTTCACAACCACTTATTCTCAACAGAACTATCAGAATTCCCAAAAAATGAATATTCAAGAACACATACATCAATAAGAAAATTTAGCTCACAATATACTTCAAAGCTCAAAAGTTGTCACAAAGGCTACCATAGTGCATGAATAACCCACAAACTACCATAATGCGACCTACAAACTCTGCAATAAATAAGTAATTGGAAGACCTAATGTTTTTGCATGTTCTTACCATTGTGCTTTAGTTCCTGGAAGGACAAATCACAATACAAAATGCAGTACATCTTAGTGATTTGAACTGACATGTTTGACGCAATGTTTATGAGTTGAAGACAAATATTTAACAATAGATGGAAACCGAGTGGGATAGATATTTCATCCAGTTTACGAGCATCGATAGTGGCAAATAGTTGAGACCCAATGCAAGGCCTGAAATTTGAAGTCAATTACTGAATTTCAGTTGACATAATTGAATTAAAATAAATACCCAACTGCTAGCCTACGAGCTAAAAGAAAATGCCAGCAAGTATACCTTACACAAAAGAAGCACTTGGGCACTCGAAATGGAATGCTTATCCACTGTGTAAGAATATTTGATAAAAATCGCACGCCATCCTCGATAACCTGAAGAAATGTCCCTGCATCCACTCTGTTTGACTTGCTTTGCAAACGGATGAACTCAGAAACAGCATACCTACAGAGAGTCAAGATACCTCTTACTTTGTACCCCACATCTAATATTTTGCCTCTGGAAACCAAATGCAAGCAGTTATTTGATCCTCCATTGATTTCGAAAAGTTGTGCAAGCATTCTACTTGTTTCATCATCTACCAACCACAGCCTGCCAATCAGATTTTGAATGAGTATTTCATGTGATTTAGTTCTGAAATCGTCCACATTTTCAGTCATTAGAGTTGTAGCCAAGTTTGGAACATGAAAGGCAAAACCAGTACAAAAGGCAAACAGAGAGCAATTCAGTGCAAGGGCTGAAATAATGTTCGAACTCTTGGTGTCCATTCCAATAAAAGTTGTTCCAATGAGATCAAATTCATGGGACAGCCTCTCTAACATTAAAGATAATTTACTAAATGTGTTCACGGTTTGATGGATGGCAGCGGTATCGTTTATCCCAAGCTTACCATAGTCAGTACTAATACAATATGAAATGTTTGGCAACAGCTTCAGTATGCTTCCCACAGTTCCTAAAACCTTAGCTCTTAACGATAAAAACCATCTCTGGAAACAAAATGTAAACTCAATAACTTATGAACTAAAATATACTTAGTTAATGAAATTCAACTCATGAACTAAAACTCAATCAAAAGATGGAACATGAGCTAACATGGTGAACATGGGAGGCCAAGGCATATTTAGATTTACACAGAGTTTACTTTTGACCAAACAAATACAATCAAAACTCCCAACACCACACCAGCAAAATTCTTTTGACACAAGAACATGAACGTACAAATACAAAAGGCCGAGTAAATGTCAAATCCAAGGGGAAAAATCCTACCTCTTATGCTACAGACATAGACATAATTTGATGAGCTATACCTAGATTTTGTTGCAAAAGCTCCCTCAAGTTGTTCTCAACCTCCGCCATTTTGTGCAGATCGGTTGTCATTGAAGATTTAATCTTTTACAGCATCTTCAATGTACACCCAGAATTGTTGCAAAAGCTCCCTCAAGTTGATGAGCTATACCTAGATTTTGTTGCAAAAGATCCCTCAAGTTGTTCTCAACCTCCGCCCAAAGGCTGAGACCCATAAGACATAAGAATTTTTCCTTATTTAAGCTCACTGTTCAACACTAACTGTGCATTTAACGGACAATTGAATGCTAAATCTAAAAAGCCTAAGTCATTATCCAAAATTGCTGTTCAAGGTAACTAGCAAGCACATGAATAGTAACTTTGTCTAATGCCTTGAATAGATATTGAGGCAAGAATCATAACTCCTACCAGCAGGGTCAACTTCATCAAATAGTTTTTTTCCTTGTTTTAGCGAAACTGTCCTTCTCAAATCGCTCACGACCTTCAAGAATTATACCAAGATATCCGTACACATTGCTTTGTATCTTCAACTTAATAATTTCATGTTCATCTTTAGAGAAAGGTGCATCCTTATTTAGAATTTTGGCCTGCAAAAGCATTTAGAAAATGAGATTGCCAACTTGATTGGACTACTAAAGATTTGCAATCAAGGAGTGCAATGCAGACAAAATTGAGATTACTAAAGAAATCTATAGAGTACACACATTATCTCAGAGATAAAATAAATGGAGCACAATTTCTCATAATATAACCACCAATGGAACTGTCCAAAGACAATCTAGTGATATTGGTACGATGCACCATATACTCAATTGACCAATTAGAGACTACCTGCTTGAATATAGTACTTGTTCTAGATCCATCATAACCAACTAAAAGGAGCTTTTGAAGAGCAAGGTAGTAAGGAAAAGTTCTGTAAACAAGGTTGTTGTCTGGTTCCCTAGAACAAATTAAAGATTTAGAAGAAGTTGGTAGTGATAACAAAGCACAGACAAGCTTCATTCCAGCCTAAAATGTAATCGAGAAGTTAAAAATAAGTATATGACCAGTTATAGCTACATATGTAAGCTAAAATCAAAATTAACTGTCTATTTACATAAGATAGTACCTTCCCCCATATGTACCCTTTGGTGTTTTTCTGACCCTCCTCTTGGTACGATCCATCCTCATTGACCCAAAAGTGTGGATTACCAGTGCATTGAACTCCAGCCAACTACAACGATCAAATATTCCCTTTTAACTTTAGAAGTTTATGCTAGAGACAAAGGTTACAAGTATAAAATTTACTTGTAGCATCCGGAGCTCTACTTTTGTAATTTCTCGGCCATTTATAAAAATCTTTGTATTTCCAATGCTAGCATCTGCCTTAATAGGCCCACCGATGTTAAGATGAGGAGTAATTTATCTTTGAAGGTTTCTGTCCTTCCTGACAAATAGATTAGAAAGTTTAATTGCATAACCAAGAATTACGTCTTGAAAATAAAAGAAAAGGAGGAAAACTCAAGGTAACAAGATTCACCTTGACTGATCGATGCAAGAGCTCGAAAATATCAAAGCTTAATAACTCAGGAAACTCTATTATTAAAGCTTAATGCGATTTCAATGGGGATCTTGGATTAAATGGGAGACACTTTGCCTGTCGAAAGCTCTTAGGGGGCCTAAATTAATAAGGCATTTTGATAAAAGAGATGAATATTAGAACAATAATGGATGTAGATGGTATCAAAAATCAAGAATGTATACCAAATCGTACTCTTCAATGGAATATTCATATCCAATTCAAAATAAAACACTTTGTTTGGAGAGCTATTAATGATATCCTTCCTACAGTAAAAAAATTTGATCGACAAAAGAATTATAGAAGATGAGGATTCCTCGCTTGTAAATTAATAAAATAGCCATATCGAAACAGTCCTGCATCCCAAATCCCTAATTCTTCATCTACAGTTACAACCCAAAAAAAAAAAACAAAAAACAAAAAAAATAAAAAAGATGGAATGAGACATCCAAAATACGATCATAAATTACATATCATCCAACCCTACCTCTATAATTCAACCTTCAAGTCGCCTTCGACAGAGACTTCGTACCCTTCGATGGAGATTTCGGCTCTTTTGTAGCCTTATCCATCTTCTTTGGCAACAGAACCGGGTTGATATTTGGAAGAATGTTGCCACTAGCAATAGTTACGCCAACGAGCAACTTTCCGAGTTCTTCATCGTTCCTAATCGCCAATAGAACGTGCCTTGGAATGATCCTGCTCCTCTTGTTGTCTCTTCGATGACAAGAGTGAAGAGAGGGGAGTGCAAGTTGAAGAGGCGACGGATTTAGGGATTTAGGGATATATTATTTAATAAAAAAAGCCCATCTTCAATGTCGGTTTATAACCGACATTAAAGATTCATTTTTTTTTTAAAAAAAATCGACATTATACATCCGATTTCACTTTTTCCAACCGACATTAAAGCCCGAATTTCATCTAGTGCTAGATGTACTAGGCGTTCTACTCGATGCTGGCTTATCTGTTCTTTCAAATGATCTAAGCTAAGGATGCTTTTACCAATTGATCAAGTCGGCTTAAGCGTTTGAAATGAAGTTTTGCATAAAGTATAAATGCATTCAACATAAACAAGAAACAAATAATGGCAAAGTGTGATGGATCAAATATATGAATTTTATAAAGAAGCAGATTGTCTTTACAAAAGCAATACTTAATCAAATGAAATGAAAGCGATAAATGAGATGAAAGGAACTGAGTCAAGCCGCAGAGTACAATATCTTGTATCTCTTTGGCTCAATCTTAGTTGTGTACAATCACTTGTATAGGAGTTGGACGAAGTGTCTTTCTCAAGCTTGGCTTCCTCCACTCCCTGACCGGTGGTGATGGTGGTTTTCAACCTTTCTGATCGTCTTGGCACCACAACACAACTTCTAAAGAACTAAAACTATGACTACGCTAATATAAGAGTGAGAATCTTGAAAAATGTCTGTGTATGTACTTCGAATTCTGGAGGGACTTCATCTATTTATAGGCGTTGGTCATCTCCAGCTTGGTGATGGGCAGCATTAAAGTCCATGAGCTGGTCAGCCGCCTGACACTTGAAAGCTTTCCAGATGCCGGCTATTGCAGGTGCCTATACTTGCAAGTGGTGATATGACACAATCAGCCTAGATCAATAAATCTTCTTTGTGTTGAATTCCCTCCGACGCATGGCCCATGCGTTAGAACTTTTGCCTACGACACTTCTTAATGATGCGTTAACTTCTTGTTAAAATCTTGCAATATAATGCGTTAGTGTCGCAGTATTTAGTAATAAAACTTTTTTTGTATGAGTTTGCTAATGTTTGAGTAATTCCATGTGTTTCTTCTAAAAATGAGGAGAATTTATCATTAAAAACCTTAGTTGTTCCAACTTAAGAGCAAAAATAACTTGTATTTCTACAAGTTATCAAGATGAAAATGGCGACTATCATAACATTTAATTCTAAAATTAAGCGTTCGATACATGTTGTGAATGAAAGATTAGAGAAGATGAATATAGATGATGAAATAGAGATTAGAAACAAATACGGAAAGAGTGTCAACGTCTTAACACAGATCCCGAACGAAGATTGTGCTTGCCGGCGTGTGGAAGTGGTGGAGAGGAAAGCTTCCCTCTCAGGCTTGCTTTCCCAGTAGAAATGACCTTTACACAGAGCTTCAACTACAGGAATTGGAAGGATTCTCTGCTCAGAGACTCACCTCTTGGCCTTGTCTCGTGGTTCTCCTAGATCTACTCTATAATTCGCTTCAGACCAGCCTCTCTCTCAGAATCAGTACATACACGTCTCTATGTATATATGTTTGTACCAGTATCTGTATCTGTATCTGTATATCTTTTCAACGAATTTGAAGAAGCTATTTATAGGCAAGGCCTTAGCTCTTCGAATTTGTGGTCCCCAACTGTATAGTTATGGTAGTTCCTAAAATGGCGGAATGGAAAATTCCTTCTGTTACGCAATCAACCCATCAAAAATGCACAACTGAAAGTTGTACACTTGTCAAAATCTTCCGCAAATGCGTTGCTCTTCACATCTTTGATCGATCGCCGCATGCAGTGTTGTTTTTTATTACCACATGCGATTAAATTGCATTGATCACTAGAGCTCTTGATTGATTGTCGCATGCGCCGTCATTGCGTTGATCATCTTTTCATTCTTGATTGATGGGCGCAATGCGACGTAGATGCGTTATTCATTTCGTCTTTGAGCCATTAACGCATACGGTGACTTATTTCCTACAAAACAGAAACTGAAACATTCTATTCTACCATCGCAATGGTGTTAGTGGGTGTATTTACGACATTCATAATTTTCGCATTTCTTAGCCAATTTTTATACTATCGATGCAACTTTTCTTTCTTTTTGCCGCAATATCTAAATAAAACAGTATAAATAACTTGTATTTCTACAAGTTATCAACCGCTAGGGTTTTTCCATAGATCTAATGGACAATAGCAAGCTAGCAGTTCTCAACCGCCATCTTCATCATCCCTGGAAAACTTGTTGAAGCAATACATCGAAAATAATAAAATAGTCCTTCAAAACCAAGCTACATCCATCCGCAATTTGGAAATTTAGCTGGGAAAAATTGCGGGAAAGCAAAAGAACAGAACCCAAGGGACATTGCCTAGCTCAACCAAACTTCCACCCAATCCAGGCATTGCCAAGCAGTCACCCTAAGGAGTGGAAAAGCGACGATAGAAGTCAGAAAGAAGCCTCGCAAAACCGAGTCAAAGGAGCAACCTGCGATTGAATAAAAAAAGCCTATATCGTAGACTGAATCAAAGGAGTCTGAGACAAGGGAACCAGAAGATGCATCTACCTCTAAGCCTCCAGACCATGAAACATTAGAAGTACAACTACCTTCATTTCCTCAAAGACTAAAAAAGAAACGTAACGATGAAGGTCAGTATCAGCTCTTCTTGGAAATATTGAAACAATTGCACATCAATATTCCATTCATAGAAGCGATAGAGCATATGCCGGTGTATGTGAAATTTTTTAAGGACATTGTCTCAAAGAAGAGAAGCACGGGAATATTCACCACAGTGGCATTGACACGTGAATACAACACTATAATTCCACCAAAGATGCGCGGCCCAGCCAGTTTCACAATACCCTGCTCAATAGGAGGAATCTATATTGGTCAAGCATTATGCGATCTTGGGGCAAGAATAAACTTAATACCCCTTTCAAGTTTCAAAAGATTGAATGTGGGATAGCTAACACCCATAATGGTGACTCTTCAACTCGCTGATAGATCCTTGGTGCACCCTGAAGGGAAATTAAAGGATGTCTTGGTAACAATAGGCATATTCCTTCTACCTCTAGACTTCATTATCTTAGATTATGAGGTGGATAAAGATGTTCCAATCATATTGGGACGACCATTCTTGTCTACTGGTCATGCTCAAATAGATGTGCACAAGGAAGAAATCACAATGAGCATCAACGGAAAGAAGCTCAAGCTCAATATTATCAAGGCAATGAAGTTTCCAGATGAGGAAAGCTTATCAGATTCCGATGATGAACAAACTTACATTGAAAATTGGGAGTCCGAAGAAGAGAATGAAGAAAGAGAGGATGCGACAGCATCACTTGCCATGCGATAACAGAGATTTTGAAGAATGATGAAATGCTGAATTTGGATGAATGAAGAAAAGCACAGAAGCCCTCTTTAGAGCAACCACCTACATTTGAACTAAAAATTTTACCCACTTGAAGTACGTATTTCTCGGCTAGAATGGAACCTTACCAGTCACCATATCCTATGCGTTACCTAAAGAAAAAGAAACCGCACTGATTAGTGTTCTGAAAAAATATATTAGAGCAATCAGATGGACGCTCAAAGACATCAGAGGTATCAGCCCAATGTATTGCATGCATCGAATCCAGCTTGAAGAAAATCAAAATTGCTCAATAGAACCTCAACGTAGACTGAACCTTGTGATGAAAGAGGTTGTCAAAAGAGAAATCATCAAATGGTTAGATGCCAGCATTATCTACCCTATTGTAGATAGCACGTGGGTCAGCCCCGTGCAATGTGTTCCCAAAAAGGGTGGGATGACAGTGGTTCCTAACACAAACAACGAATTGATCCCCATGAGGACCATCAAGGGTTGATGGATTTGTATGGACTACAGGAAACTCGATGCAGTGACAAAGAAAGATCATTTCCCCTACCTTTCACTGATTAAATGCTTGACAGATTAGCGGGGAATGATTATTTTTGCTTCCTTGATGGGTACGCAGGCTATAACCAAATTATGATCGCACCAGAAGATCAAGAAAAGACCACGTTCACATGTCCATATGGAACATTCGCTTTTCGTCGCATGCCTTCTGGATTATGTAATGTACCCAGTACGTTTCAAAGGTGTATGACGATGATCTTCTCCGAGTACCTTGAAGACTCAGTTGAAATCTTTATGGATGACTTCTCAGTCTATGGACAAACATATGAAATCTATCTACAAAACCTGGAGAGAATATTGAAAAGATATGAAGAAACTAATTTGGTGTTGAACTGGGAAAAGTGTCATTTTATGGTCAAGGAGGGAATTGTACTAAGGCACAAGGTTTCAAGGAATGGGTTAGATGTGGAAAAAGCAAAGATTGAAGCTATAGAAAAACTTCCACCTACAGAGAATGTGAATGCTTTGAGAAGTTTACTAGGACGCGCGGGAAATTAGAGTTTTTGGGTTAACTTGATTCCATTAGAATTACTAGAGTTTGATGTTATCCTAGGTATGGATTTCCTAAGTAAACACTATGCCACCATGGATTGTTTTAATAGAGAAATAATGTTTAGGAAACCAGGTGAAAAAGAAATAACCCTGGTGGAAAGTAAAAGAATACTTCCAGGGAGTTTAATATCAGCAGTAAAGGCTAGGAAGTTGTTGAGTAAAGGATGCGAAGCCTGTTTAGCCTATATAGCAATTTCACAGGATAAGAAAATGAAACCTGAGGATGTACTTGTGGTACAAGAATTCTTAGATGTATTCCCTAAAGTGTAGGCTTACCACCTGACAGGGAAATAGAGTTTACTATCGAGTTAGTTCCAGATACAGCACCTATATCCCAGGCACCATATAGGATGGTACCAACAGAACTAAAGGAACTAAAAATTCAGTTACAGGAACTTGTAGATAAGGGGTAAATTAGACCCAATGTGTCGCCTTGGGGAGCACCAGTCTTGTTTGTTAAAAAGAAAGATGGTACTCTTAGATTATGCATAGACTATAGACAGTTGAATAAGGTGACCATTAAGAATAAGTACCCATTACCTCGTATAGATGATCTCTTCGATCAGTTAAAGGGAGCCATGGTGTTCTCTAAGATAGATTTGAGATCAGGCTATCACTAGTTGAAGGTGAAAGGCACAGATGTTCCAAAGACTGCATTCAGAACTAGATATGGACATTTTGAGTTCCTAGTAATGCCGTTTGGATTGACAATGCTCCTGCGGTATTTATGGACTTGATGAATAGGATATTTCATCATTATTTGGATCATTTTGTGATAGTTTTCATAGATGATATACTAGTGTATTCTAGTAGTGCAGAGAAGCACAAAGAACATCTAAGGATAATGTTACAGATTCTAAGAGAAAATGAGTTATATGCCAAATTTAGTAAGTGTGATTTTTGGTTAAATCAAGTCGTATTCCTTGGGCATATAGTTTCAGATGACGGAGTTAGCATTGATTCCCAAAAGATAAAAGCAATAGTTAACTGGGAACGACCCCTAAATGTAATCGAAGTACGCAGATTTCTGGGTTTAGCAGGTTATTATAGGAGATTCGTGGAGGGTTTTTCTAAGATAGCTCTTCCATTGATAAACCTGACTAGAAAAGATGCGAAGTTTGAGTGGTCGCCAGAATGCGAGCACAGTTTACAAGTGTTGAAACAGAGGTTAGTAACAGCACCAGTATTAACTCTACCTACACCAGGTAAGGAGTTTGAGGTTTATTGTGATGCATCCCAACAAGGGTTAGGATGTATGCTGATGCAGGAGGGGAAGGTAATAACTTAGCTTCTCGACAGTTAAAGAAGCATGAATGTAACTACCCTACACATGATTTGGAATTAGCAGCAGTTGTGTTAGCTTTAAAGTTGTGGAGACATTACCTATTAAGTGAGCAATGTCATTATTCACGGATCATAAAAGTCTAAAGCATATCTTTGATCAGAAGGAACTAAACTTGAGACAGAGAAAATGGCTCGAATTGATCAAAGACTATGACTGTACCATTGACTATCACCTAGGTAAAGCAAATGTAGTAGCTGATGCTTTAAGTCGAAATACTAGATCAGCTAGAGCTAGTATCAATTCAGTGAAGGGTACACTGATTCATGAGTTGTATAATGCTAGGGCAGCATTATCAATCGGTCAAAAAGGAGGGTTACTAGCTTCATTTCAAGTGCGTCCTACACTCATAGAAGATATTCTACGTGAACAATTAAAGGATTCAGATCTTCAGAAGTTAGCTGAAGAAGTGGATAAAGGATTGAGGACGGACTACCAATTAAAAGCTGACAAAGTGCTATTGAAAGAAGGTAGGATATGCGTACCTAAGGATTTATCACTTAAATAAGCTATTCTAGAAGAAGCACATAGTTCGGCCTATGCTATGCATCCGGGCAATACGAAGATGTACAAAATATTAAAGAGATCGTACTGATGGCCTGGTATGAAAAGAGAAATAGCGGAGTATGTTGACAGGTGTCTAATATGTCAACAAGTTAAATTGGACAGACAGAGGCCAGCAGGATTACTTAATCCACTCCCAGTACCAGAGTGGAAATGGGAGCATATAACGATGGATTTCCTATTTGGATTACCTAAGACACCAGCAAGCTATGATGGTATATGGCTAATTGTGAATAGATTGACAAAAATAGCTAAGTTTTTACCTGTTAAAGTTACTTATACCTTAGACCAATTAGCTAAGTTGTATGTTGATCGAGTTGTGAGTCAGTTTGGAGTCTAGTTTCAATTGTATCAAATCGAGACTCTAGATTTACATCAAAGTTTTTGCCTAGTTTACAGAAAGCTATGGGAAACAAGTTATCTTTTAGTACCGCTTTTCATCCACAGACAGATAGTTAGTCTGAGCGGACAATCCAGACATTAGAAGACATGCTGAGAACATGTATATTGCAATTCAAAGGAAGTTGGGATACGCATCTGTCATTAATCGAATTTGCGTATAACAATAGTTACCATTCGAGCATCGGGATGGCACCGTATGAGGCACTATACGGAAGGCCATGTAGAACTCCGATATGTTGGAATGAAGTCGGTGAAAGAAAATTACTAGGTCTAGAACTTGTACAACAGACATCAGACAGCATTAAGATTATAAGAGATAATCTTAAGACAGCTCGAGATAGGCAAAAGAGTTACGCTGATAAACGGAGAAGAGAATTGAAGTTTGAAGTTGGTGATAAAGTATTTCTAAAGTTATCTCCGTGGAAAGGAATACTCAGATTCGGTAAGAAAGGGAAATTAAACCCGAGATATATTGGACCTTATGAGATAATAGAAAGAGTCGGCCCAATGGCATATAGATTGGATTTACTTCCAGAATTATCTAGTATTCATGATGTGTTTCATGTGGCAATGCTTAGAAAGTATGTGCCAGATCCTACCCATGTATTGCCTGAGCAACCGGTATAGTTGAAAGAGAATTTGTCTTATGAAGAGAAACCAGTGGAGATTCGTGACAGAAAAGAACAAGTTTTAAGGAATAAGACAATCCCATTGGTAAAGTTACTATGGTGAAAACATAGCACAGAAGAAGCAACGTGGGAAGCCGAAGAGCAAATCAGAAACAACTATCCGCAATTGTTTAGTTGACAGACTTGTAGCGAAATTTCGAGGATGAAAATTTTATAAGGGGGAGGTAAATGTGAACCCCAAATCCTAATTTCTCTACTTGAGTATATTTCCTATTGAGAATAGTGTGATGAGTAGGTTGATGTGGAAACTAGTGTGGAATGGTAGAAAAAAGAGTGGAAAATTAGAAGAAAAAAGGAAATTTGGAAGTTTGACTTTTGGGGAAAATTTGGTTAAGTATAGAAATTGGTGTGTTGATCCGTTGGAAGGCACACGGGTAGGCAAGGCATGCATAGAAAGGCAGCCCATGCATCGAGCAACCTCGGTCAGCACCCATGCCATGCATCGAGCAGCCTCGGCCAGCGTCCAAGCAATGTGTCGAGCAGCCTCGGCCAACGCGCATGCAATGCGTCGAGCAGCCTCGGCCAGACGCCCTGCCAATGCATCGAGTGGGCATGCCCATGCATTGAGCGCCCTGTCGAGTAGCCATGCCGTCCATCGAGGTGCCCTGCCATGCAGCCAAGCGCACAGCCCATGCCATGCGTCCATGCAGCCGAGCAAGCGAGCCATGGCCAGCATACGCCGCATGCCCATGTGCCTAAGCACCTGGCCAAGCATCAAAACGTCGCGTGCAGCCCATGCAGCCAAGCACGCCCATGCGTCGAGTGGCCAGCATGCCCATGCATCGAGCGGCTAGCCCATGCAGCGCGCCTATGCGTTGGTGGCCAGCACCATGCACCCATGCCAAGCAAGCCGTGCGAGTGAGCCATGCGTCGAGGATGGACGGTCACCCTATACGTTGGTGATGGTTAGCTCCTTGCGATGGCTAAGTTGAATTGTAATGATAGTGAATTGGCTTGCTATGCATTGAGTAGAGGCTATGCGTTGTTTATGGACTAGGCGTTGAGCATCCAAGAGTTGGACGCATACAAGGATGAGATCATCAGGATAACATCATCAAAACCATGTGTCTTCTTGGGAGGAAAGCCTTAAGCCTTAAGAATTTGAGGTGGTGGCATCAGATTGGAGGCTCATGCGTTGGCAACATGGGAGTAAGACACTTAGCTTACGATGATCACAGCATTGCGTTGATGAGGTGAGAATGAGACACTTGGCCATGCAGCCAAGTAGGTGGTGTCAACTCCAGAGAAGGTTTGGACGCCTATAAATTGGGACTTTATTTTTAGATTATAATTCAGAAATACCCTAAAAAGAGTGGAAGAGTGGAGCAAACCTTGCGTTGGAGCCAAATCCATGCATTAGTCATAGAGGACGCATTGGACAGTGAGGTCTGAAGAGGATGCATCAATTTGGGACGAGAAGTTCTCCCAATTTACTCGTGCGTTTGGAGTGATTTCAAAGCCACTTGAAATCTCTGAAAGTCTAGTTTTTAGGATAGGGCTACTGGAAGAAAAGTTAGAAAGGATCGGGCTGGAAACTGAGAAGAAGACAGAAGGGTCAGGCTGTCGAATCAATTTGGGCCAGTCTTGAAGATTCTGTGATTCCGGCCAAACCACGAAGAGTTCTAAGCTTAAATTTTAGGGTAAGATTCCTGAGACATTTAGAATACGTTTGTAGAAGGAATCATCTCAAAATAAGAGTTAGAACTGTGAGTAATTTGAGCTGTAAATTGAATCTGAATTCTAGGGGTGAAAAGGGAGCCCGAGGTAGAAAAGGGAGCTACTAAAGTGAAAAGCTCCTAAGCAATCAAGGTGAGTGGCTAAAATGTTTTGACTAAAAAATTTGCTTAAAATATTTTATTACAACGTGTTATAGAAAGCATGTTTTAAAGAAGATTATTCTCACGCCATCTAGTTTTACAAAGTAATTTCCAAGCAAACCATGAGTTATGTTTTAAACGCATGCATGTGTGAGAAATTATTGAAAAGCGATTTATATGTGTTAAATATACTCAGCATGCATTAGTACCTTTAAAGCCATATTTTTATATGTGTTATACTTTACATGCTTTAAAGAGAAAGTTATTTTATGACTAGTTTTACTTAAAACGCAATACCGAAGGACATTTGAGAAGGTATCCGCCCAACTAGATACTGAAGGACATTTGAAAAGGTATCTATTGGTACTGAAGGACGTTTGAGAAGGTACCAAACCAATCAGATACTGAAGGACGTTTGAGAAGGTATCTTAGCAGAAGTACCTAAGGTATGACGGTACTTAGTATGGCCACGTGCATGTAGGTAGAGTCAGAGATTGAGCAAAAGGGTTCTCTCTTGAATAGTAGTTGGTGTTAGGATTGTTTTTACCCACAGTAGGGTATCCTCAACTGAGAAAGAGTTACTGTTTTAGGATCAAAACAGCTTTATATGTTCATGCTTGGAAAATGTTTATACTATAGTACAAGTACTGTAGAAGCTTATATTTCAGTTAAACTCTTTATTGATATTTTGCATGAGAATCAATTATCTTTCTTAAGTCGGACTCACTGGGCGCAAGCTCACCCTGTTTTCAAATGTTTTCTCCCCCTCCCCCCCCCCCCCCCCCACAGGTAGTGGTCAAACCCTCTGAAGATAGCTCTGCATCTGCTCTGCCACTAAAAAATAACGGATTTGTAACCCGTCTATTAGGTGGTTACTATTATATATGTACACATGTTACTGTTGTTCATATAGGGACTAGGGTTTGTGGGTTTTAGGACTTGTGAATCTAATGTTGTAATGACTCTAAATATGTTATGTTTCTGAAATTAATAAATTTTGGCCTAAAGATATTCCGCTGTATATGAGTTTTATATTGGTATCAAAGTTATTCCGCAACAGTTAGTAGGCAGTAAGTATCAGCTACAGGGTTGATAACTATTGTAGTCACGCCTTTCCTAGGCTAAGAGGGTGTTCTGGGGTGGGTGTGACAGTAAATGATCGCATAGCCTTGTGTTAACACAATCTCTTAATGCGCTCGGACGTTAATTTCTTTGGATTGCATTTCCGCCTTGCGTCAACGCATTTTCTACACAAAAATACATATGTTAGTTGTTTTTAATGCGATGGACGCATGCGACCGCAACGTTGTGAACTTAATGCTTTTGGACGCAATATTGTATATTTTTATCAATACAATCCTGCATTGTTTTTATAACTTTACGCTGTAATAACGTGCATTTTCTACCCGTTATCAATCACCCTATGGAGGGCATTTCGGCGGACAACGCACGCCAGCGAAAGGTTTTGCAATGTGGGTATTACTGGCCCACTTTATTTAAAGATGCATGAGAATACTCCATGAAATGCGATAAGTGCCAGCGCATTGGAATATTTTCAGAAAAAAATGTGATGCCAATGAACATCATTTTGGAGGTGGAGCTATTTGATGTCTGGGAAATAGATTTCATGGGACCATTCCCATCGTCAAATGGTCATAAATACATTCTATTGGTTGTCGACTATGTTTCCAAATGGATTGAAGTTGTTTCATGCATTGCAAACGATGCGAAAACAGTCTCTAAGTTCTTGCAGAAAAACATCTTTACTCATTTTGGCACCCCACGTGCCATAATAAGTGACGAAGGGACCCACTTTGTGAATCGCATTGTTAATAAACTATTGATCAAATATAATATCCACCATAAGATCACCACAGCGTATCACCCCCAAACAAATGGACAAGCAAAGGTTTCTAACAGAGAAATCAAGTCAATCTTAGAGAAGGTGGTGAACCCGTCGCGGAAGGATTGGACCATGAAACTAGATGATGCCTTGTGGGCATATCAGACTACTTATAAGACACCCATAGGCATGTCACCATATGCGTTGGTATTTGGAAAGGCTTGTCATCTACCTTTGGAATTGGAATATAAGGCGATGTGGGCAGTTAAGAAACTTAACTTTGATTTTAAGGCTGCAGGAGAAGAGAGAAAACTTCAACTACTAGAGTTGGACGAGTGGAGATTACAAGCGTATGAGAATTCTAAAATTTACAAAGAATGCACCAAGTGATGGCATGCTAAGCATCTTTGCGAGAAAAACCTCAAGACAGGTCAAAGGGTATTGCTGTTCAACTCTAGGCTGTGTCTCTTTCCTGGAAAACTGAAGTCGCATTGGTCTGGGCCTTTCATAATCAAAGAAGTATTTCCATATGAAGTGGTGGAATTGACCAACGAAGATGGGACTAATGCATTTAGAGTGAATGGACAAAGAGTAAAGTTGTACATGGAGGGGATTTCCAACGCAAGAAAACCTCCATTGACTTGGGTAAGCCAGAATAAAGAAGAAACACTCAGTCCCTGTAATGATAAGCGGCATACATTCATCAAGGACGAAGTATATCCTTTTGAATATCCTTTCAAGAATCTATTTTACTTTATGTATATTTACTACTTTTTATGATTGTCAACTCTTTTCTTTGGACTTCTTTCTATCCTTTTGATTGCATCATTTTGATCGTAATAAACGAATGCGACGGAGTAATGTGATGGGCTTAAATCACGCGATTGGTTGAGCTTTTGAAAAAGCACAACTCTTCGCAATTACAATATCAGCCCATCGCAGGAAAGGACGCGATCAGCATGATGCAGGCGAAAATTAAATTTGGGGGTTGTGTCCCTCCTTGCCTCATCTTATTTCAATTCTTGTACTTCTCAGTTTCAATTCAATATTGTTGAATTCTACTATCGCGTTTTCTCTCGTTTTTCTTAATTCTGAATTTTTTATTGCTTTATTTGGTCGTCGCATTCATCCTCTGCCCATTACGACTTCAATGATGAAACATATGCCTCTTTTCTTATCGCATGAACTAGCATCGGATTAATTTTAGGGCGTTCGATTCACAAAGCATTTCTAAAATTTAGTTGGTCTGCTAGCTTTACTTCAAAACTATTTTTACAAATTTATCTGAATCCATTACATGAATTATTTCGTTTTTCAGCAATGAGGACATTGTTCCATTTTAAATTTTTTTTTTTTTT
>NC_052349.1:394655-436307 GCF_009727055.1 Benincasa hispida | reverse complement strand
TATCTTCAGCCTTGTTATTTTTAGCCTTGATAGAATTTCAATGCAAAAAATAATAGTATATATATATATAACGTTAAGATCGAATCCTGCTTGTAGTTGGATGTCCGCATGACACTTGTGGGGGTAAGCCAAAACGAAGGTGGGAATCATGATCAATGCAAAAGCTAAGTGATCGCAACTCCGCTGCCAAATAAAAAGATGGGCATGAATTTTGACTGAAAAGAGCGTCTTGCTCGTAGTTGGATGTCCGCATGACACTCGTGGGGGTAAGCCAAAACGAAGGCTAGGCACTCGGATCAGTGCAAGATCACAAAACTAATATCTAAATCATGCGAAGGCCAAAACCACTTGAACACCCCGATTTGATAAAATTTGAAATAAACCATGCGATGTCTTGGGAAATGAGTAAAGATTTTTTTTAAGATTAAGCTCGCGATCCCTAAAGGTTAGAAATATTTTAGGAAGATATTAGGATAGAAATTAATAATGATAATGGTTCAGCAGTTTGAATAAGGCATCATGAGAAGCCTAGGCAAGGTAAAGGCGATTGAAATTTTGAGAAATCTTTAGTTTATGCTTGAGGGTAAGCATTGTTTTAAATTTGGGGGTGTGATAACTGGTAGAAATACAAGTTATTAAAACTCAAATTATTAAAACAATGGGAGAAAGCGATGGTGAATAGGCAATATTACGATTGAATGCGCCAAACTAAAAGAAAAATTGCGATCGCTAACTCTCATCGCATAAAAACAGTTAAACGGAGTTATTCTGTGCAGGAACAATGCGATAGAGCATTTTGAGTTTGCGATCCAAGGATACCTCAAAGATGATCGCGTGATGACCTTACATAAAGGTGGTGGCCTAATGGAATAAAACGTGATTGGACGTAAAACCGATAACGGTCAAATTAGAAATTCAGTTGATGGTCGTTGAAGACCATACCGTTGCAAATACATTGAACTTCCGGTGACTATTAGACGGTGTAACAGGTTATGGAAATTAATGTTGCCCATCCACGCAATCATTAGTGAGAAGAACTTGTTTTGTCTGGAAGTCTATAAATACCCAATGCTACCAAACCATAAGGAGATTCCAGGGCGAGGCAAAGCTAAGGGAAGGGAATTCTTGAGAAGAAATTTATTTTCAGAGAGGTCGACTGCCAAAAACAGCATGGAGGAGAGACACCAAACCCTTGCAAGAGCAAGAGTTTATAACTTGGAAAAGAATTGAAGTGATAAGAGTAGTGTAAATGCCAGAAGAAGCAAGACATTGCTTACCTGGCTTGATACTTACACCATTTATCATTTTGTACTTAAACACTTAATTTGCAAGAATGGAAACTTCATTTCAATTTATGTTCAGTCTCTTCACACCATGCATGAGTAGCTAAATTTGTGAATGGATTGAGAAGTACTTAGCTAGCATGACTTAAGCTATACACTTTATGCGATCATCTTGTCTTATGTATGCTTCATTCATCATTTGGAGTACTTGAGAGCGTAGTCTAAAGACTGAATCTAGGCTTGAAAGAGTCGGATTAGATCGCATAAGTAAGAGTAGAGATTTAGAAATAAGTTCTGTCTGTTACATTCCATACACATCGCATGCATCCTAGACATAGGAAATGTGTCATTATGTATTGAGAAATGTAGTGCTTAATATTTGTGTATAGCATGATCACATGACTTGTACAATATCTTAAGAAATGCTAGCAAAACCTCTTCTCAACGCCTTTTATCACATATTTGTTACAACACCGCCCTTTCATCACTGTGCATTTAATTCCATCGCATTAGAAAATCAAAGTTAAATCACCATCTACTTCTTAATCACCATCGCAATAAGATCAGAGAGTCTGTCGCATATCTATTTAGTAATCTCTGCATTCGACCCTGGACTTACCAAGACTCTAAGAAGGCTTATACTTGGGCTTTGTTAGGAAAACTTGTATGATCATTGCATCCACACATCCTTTCATCGCATGATACATCAACACATCAGAGAACAACCCATCTACTAACCTTAAATAGGGTAGGAGTGAATTCTATCTTGCAAGGCTATGTCCTCAGCTATTCATCCAATCTTATCCCTAAAATGGTAAGCTTATTGAGCAGTGTTGTTAGACTACTCTCACCATTTATAGATCAAAGGATAATCCCGAACAAACAGGAGTTCATGGCTAGCTCAGGATTAAGATCGAGTTAACCTAGGTTACATATTAAATGAAATAGTCAATTTTAACAGTAAACGGTCGTTATAAAAAAAAGTGACTATTTTTGTGGTCCAGTCTATATGCAAACTCATTGCATAGGATGCCCCACTCTCATGTCTCAACATGAACGATTTGTGGACCACATCGTTTGTAGCACCTTACAACTTCTTGTAACAACTACAAAGTGGGTCGCATCCAATAGTGTTACCAGGATGAGATACCCAATTTCATTCATATACTTATTAGACCATTTAGGCTATATACTGTCAACTTGATCCTGTTTATGTCACTACATAAAGTTACAGTATTCAGACTATAGCTAAGGATGCATTTATTAGATTTTCATAATAAGATGCAAAATCAACAAGTCAATATTATTGATAAAATAAAATGTTTAACACGAATTGCGAGTTCTAGGACATTCCCAACACTTTCTTTCTTAAAAAGGCAGATCTTTAATGCCGGTTTTAAACCAACATTATAGGTACATCTACAATGTCGGTTTTAAAACCGATATTAAAGATCTTTTTTTTTTTTTAAGAAACCAACATTGTACATCCGTTTTTAGTTTTTTCCCTAACATCAAAGCTCATATTTCTTTTAGTGTATTTAGTATTGATTTGAAAATCAAACTTAGCATAAATATGAGGTGGGGAATCAAATTATCTCTAACATTGAGATTCATTGTACATACTTAATGTCAATTGAACTACGTTCATTTTGACCCTAAAGAATTTCAAATCATACAAATCAATGCTAACTTTCCAATGATTATTTAATCTCATATATAGTAATGAGAGTTTATTATATTATGTAATACTTAATCTTTTAAACTACCTAACATAATAAAATTTCTCCTTCATTTTGTAGTCCCTCCACTCAAAATTCAAATGTTTTATGTAGAAATATCAATTCCATTCCTTTTCTTAAAGGCAATCTTAACCTTTTCAACATATTTAAAAAGGAAAATATAATGAGAAAGCTAGTATTATAGGTGTTAATTAAATAAGAGAGGGTTGCACATGATGCTTTATAAGTTTTGTATTAGACTAATTGCAATTTGAGAGATTCCATTTATACAGAAACAAAACTTTAAGCAAACGTTAACAAAATTATAACTTCTGGTTGGGTTGCACACTCATTTAAATCAATATTAAATTGTGTTAGGCTTTTCGTTTGAGTTCCTATATTAAAATGACTTTAAGAATAAACACATATGATTAAAATTTTAAACTATTATTTTATTTAAAAATAATGTATAAATTACCGATATGTTAAAGAGCACCTTTAATCTTTCCTTAAAGATTAGAAGCTACATTAAATCTCCGAACCACTTTATTGTTTGAACTCAAAGAGATAAATGGTATATTCAAATTAAAATTATAAAGTTACAAAGTGAAGGCACTATCCAAAATCATATTCCATTCTCATACAATCTCAGATAATAATATTCTAGAAAAATAAAAATAAATTTTTTTAGAAAAAAAAAAAAGAAATACGAAACTTTCAAATCTCTCGCAAGATTTATATATACACAAATTATTATCCAACCTTATTCAAATTGGGCCTTTCATGTTAAAATTTATATAATACGAGACAATAATTTTTCAAACAACATATAATTAAAGACTTCGAATTCTTCGTTTCCATATATAATAATGTTTCACACACATATATCAAAACTCCGCCCAACTATTTCTTCTCATCTTATCAATAATTGAATAATATGTATTAAGATTAAAATATAGATACTGATATTTGTTATCAAAGTTTCAATTTTATGGAAATCGATAAATTTTCATATAAAAGAAGTATAAAAATTGTTTAAAATAATAATCGAGTTGTAATTTACTTCTAAACTATATTGGACATTTTGTTGTAAGAATTTGTAGTCATATTGGAATTAATAGATAGATTATTTTTTAAAAATATTTTATGTGTATTTAAAAATGACATTAAAGATATCGATTACTTTTTTAATATTTAATACTATGGATGGATATATGAAGAAAAAGGAAAGAAGAAAAAAAAAAAAAAAAAAAAAAAAAACCCATAAATTGTTTCTTGGAGAGGATGATATTGTTTGAGATCTATCTTTTTTGGCACATCCTCTTAGGAGCATTGGATTGTTGGGTGTATGTATAAATTATGAGTATTCCAATAAAGAAAATATATAGTTGTAGTTTGTGAGGTAATTTTCTTAGTTTGGATGCATAGATATACACAATACAAGAATGAGAAGAAAGTAAGGATGATACGTGTATCATATAAATTTGGCAAAAGAATATTGGTTGGTTACATTATTATTACATGTAATTTTTCAAATCTCAAGAGGCCAATGGGAGAATTATGGTGTCTGTGTTTCCAAATCTCAAGAAGAAGCTAGCTAGATAACTTCACATTGCATTTCAATCTAGCTCAAATGCCTCACATATATTTTTAAAAAGATCAAACTTCTTTTTTATCTAGTCAAAGTTTTGGACTTATCGAAAAGAAGTAGAGAGAAGGAATATCGTAGCTTCAAAAGATCATCGATAAATCAATAACAATGATGAACAAGAAAAATATTTGTGATTCCCGATCTATCATTAATTAAGAATATTCTACTTTTACTACTATTATGTTTTTTTTAAAAAAAAATAAATAAATAAGTTATCAAATTTTTAATGGTGACCGGTAGGAAAATTATTTTTGCCCATTATTTGGTAGGGTAAGGATTATATCCATGGAAAAAAAAACACAAAGAAACAGTTTCCAAGCATGATTAATTATTATTATTATTATTATCCTTTAGCCATGTTAATCACGAAATAAACTAATTCTCTCGTTGAGTCTCTGGTGTTATTTTGCGTAGCATTGACATAGAACTTGATCACTTCTCTTTGTATTCGTTGTATGAAAGCTTAAAAACAATCTTGCACTTCTCCGTGCATTATTATTAATTTAGGCCTCATTTAGCTCGTTTAGTAATCCTTTCATTTTTTTTTTATAGTTTTTGAAAATTAAATATAATTCCTCTTATTTTCTTACAATGATTTGTATATTTCATAAAAAAAAAAGTTGAATTTTGTAGCTAACTAAATTTCAAAAATAAAAATAAGTTTTTATTAGTTTTCAAAATTCGACTTGTTTTTTAAAAACATGAGTAAAAAGTAGATAACAAAGCAACAAATTTAGAGGTGAAAGAGGTGTTGTAGGTTTAATTTACAAAAATTTTAAAAAAAAATCAAATGGTTGTCAAATGGGGCTTTAGTTTTAAATTTTTAGTTTTTAAAAATAGACCTATAAACACTTATTTCACTTCTAAATTTCTTATTTTGTTATCTATTTTCTATCAATATATTAAAAAATCTAATTTTTTAATACTAAAGAAAGTAATTTTTAAAAATGTGTTTTTATTTTTGAAATTTAACTAAGAACTCAACTATTCTTTATGAAAGATGAAAATCGTTGTAATAAATTGAGAGAAAATATATTTAATTTTTTTAAAAAAAAAAATCAAATAATTACCGGAAAGTGTTAAATGTACAAATCCTTATTAATGCAAGCGTCGTAACACTATAATATCAAAATATTTCAAATAACAAGGTTTGAAATCTTTTCTATGCTAACTTATATGAATAATAATAAGAGAGATACTCAATATTTTATTGGTCATGCTTCTCAAAACCCTAATATAATGAGTTTAATTTGGTACTTGTTTTATGAAACTATATAACTTTATGCAAATTTTGGGATGATGAAATAATGATGATACTTTACTTCTTCTTCACATCCCCTAAAGCAAGAAATTAGGGTTATGAAAAAATAAACACATTTAATTAAGAGGTAGAGCTGGACCCAAACATTATTATATTAACTAAAATATAATATGTAATCAATTTCCCAAGTTTCCAATAATATTATTGCACGTGCAATTCCTCTTTTTTCACCTTTAATATATAATAATAATAATAATAATAATAATAATAATATAATATAACTTATCTTCCTTTGCTATTGCCATCACCTTTTTTTTTTTTTTTCTTCTAATTCTTCCATTTTATTGAACTTTTCAAGATGAACTGTTTAAAGGTGGGATATAGTTGTTAGGATCCTTTATTGCTTCTTTACCTTTCTCAAGATGAGCTGTTAAAATATCGATTTATACCATTGAACTTTTGGTATTGTATCAATTTAAATATTAAAATAATAATTGTATCAATTTAAATTTTAAATTTTGGGTTGTATCAATTTGAACTTTGAGGTTGTATCAATTTAAACCTCAAACTAATAATTGTATCAATTTAAATTTTAAATTTTGGGTTGTATCAATTTGAACTTTGAGGTTGTATCAATTTAAACCTCAAACTAATAATTGTATCAATTTAAACCTGATATTTTATAAGCGTATCAATTTAAACTCTGAACTTTCATAATTGTATCAACTTAAACCCTCTATTATGTTTTATTTGAATACATTCATAAAAGTTTATGATCTAAATTGATATATTTATGAAAGTTCAGAATTTAAATTGACTCAATTATTAGTTTAGAATCCAAATTGATACAATTACTAGTTTAAGATTTAAATTTATACAACTTCGAAATTTCAGGGTTTAAATTGATACAACCCAAAATTTAGGATTTAAATTGATATTATTCATAGTTTAAGGTTTAAATTTGATACAACCCCTAGAGATATAAATGGATATTTTCCCCTCTTCTTCTTTTATTATTATTTTTTTTAATCCCCTAAGAAGAGAGTAAAAATCAAAATACAATTATTTTTTTTATTTTTTTTATTTTTTATTTTATTTTATTTTATTTACTTTTTAGCTATGATTATACGATGCATCCCCTTTTAACAAAAATTCTTTAAGGAAATGGCTTTTGAAATATACTACTCAAACACAAACTTTTCTAAAAAGTTAAATATGCTATGTATTTTTCATGCATCGATTTTGCTTTTGGTATTTTTATTTGCTATTATCTCGAAACTGATTGATAATAAGAGGTGTAACTCATATATCTCACAAAATTATGATTGAAGTATCTTCATCGTTTTTTTATGGTAAGATCCACAAAATACACATTTTTGTAATAATCTTGATTACCCTTTTTATAGTTGTAAATTACTAATCTTCTATATAATATTAATCAATACTAGTCACTATGAACAATTTAGGCCTCAATTGGTCACTATTTGATTTTTTATTATTAGTTTTTTAAATTTAAGCTTATAAAATACACTTCTTCTACTTTAAATTTCTTGTTTTGTTATCGACTTTCTACAAATACTTTTAAAACCAAACCAAATTTTTAAAACGTTTTTTAAAAATAATTTTAAAAATTTGTTTTTCATTTTGAATTTGGATTACTCTTTTACTTAAGAAAGAAGATAATCATAGTAAAGAAATTGAGGAAAAAAAAAAAAGCTTATTAAAAAAACACTCAAATAATTATCAAACGAGACCTTAGAAACTTCCAAATGAGGATAGAATTTGAAATTACAATGGATATCCGATAGATTGAAGGGGGAAAAAGGCCAAAAATTCTTATAAGATATTTTGTGAATCAAAACTCACAAACAATTATTCCAATGCAACAAAGAACAAAGTTTTTGAATGGTGGCTTCAAATTCCAATAGGGTTTTCAATGAGTAATCCAAGGTGAAAGATTGAATCTAAGCTACTACAAAGGAAGAAAAAACAATAATATTTGACCTCGATTTTCAGTAATCTTGAAATAATTATTATGAGATTTTGATTTACACACAAATAATTCAAAATTTCAAGTTGGTTCCTAGAGAGACTCTTCACAATATTAGGTCACTAAGTAGCCACGAAAGCAATACAATTCATTCTTATCCTTTTTCTCAATCCATCTTTCTGTCTTCCATAACTCCATATGTGTAGTATATCCTTTTTAATTTTCTAAAAGGGGTACAATTTGAAATAGAGCAAATAATTAGAACCCTAAATTTACGAAAACCATCAAATAATAAGTTTAGGGTTTGCAAGTTGAGCTATAGTGAGTGTAAATTCAACGCCTAATGATATTTGACATGTACTCTTTTCTTTGAGGTTGAAGGTTCGATCTCTTATCCAAATTATTGTTGTACTAAAAAACCAATAGTACAACTTTTCGTCTTCCTTTATATATATGTATATATAAGGCTACCTTATAAAAAATATCCAAGAAGTTTACTATTTATTTTTTAAATATATCCTTATTCTTTCAAAAGTTACAATATTAACTTTGACTTCTCATAAACGTTTTAAAAATACATTGGAATAGAAACTACTCCCCAAAATGTTGGTAGAAAATTGGGACATGGAACATTGATATGGTGGTGACTTGGAACAACAATTGAGTCCAGAACACCGTTACACTATTTCAAGTCATATCACGCCTGCTTTAGATCCCAATTTTCATCTAAAAGTCTAACAAATTTGTATTCCAAGGTTAGTTTCATTGTGAAAGATCAATTGTAATATTGAAACTTTGGAGATTTTTTTTTTTTTTAATAAAGGGTAAAATTCAATAGTATTTTTATTATAATTTAACGTATATATCAACTTTTATCATTTTCTAACGTCATATCCACCTTATAGTTTACTAAAAAGGGATAGAGTATAGAAATTTATTTGACATGATCATCATATTTTGGGGCTTTGATGACAAAGTAACAAGCATTTTTGGAGGATTAATTTTTGCTTAGTTTTTCCTGATCAAGAGATCAATTAATGTGACTTTGCATTCGAGTGAGGTTTGATCTTTAATGAGGTTACATATCTCTCTTTCTACTTTGATTTTGAAGTTTCTTTTGTAATTATTCTCTAAGTAATATCTGAGTTAGAATGCTTGGAATTTTTTTTTGTAGACTTATTTTTTTGTTGCTCTTATATTTTCACTTTTTATCTCAATGAAAGTCATTATTTTTATTAAAAAGAAAAGTGGCACAAAAAAATCAAAATGTCTTACGATTTCCTCAACATCTTTAGCATATATTGGTTAGTAATTAACACTAAAATGAAAAGGAATGGCTAGAAAAACAAGGAAGGAATAATTCTACACAAAAAGGCAAATAACATAGGCAAGTAGAAGAATTTTGTACAAGAATTGAATATTAAGGTTTGGAAGTTGATGGTGTTCTAGGGAATTATTGAATCTTCATGAACTTGTTGTAAGGACCATTTTAACTTAAATGACAATAAAAGAGACATAAATATTGAAGCTATGGTAACCATTACAGGTGTCTCGTGACAAAGACCTCCATATATCTCCATCAACAAAAGGAAACTTTCAGAACAAATACAAATAGATATAAGCCAAATTTACATTGATATCACTCATGCATCAATCCTTTTCTCTTTAAAGTTTTGAATCAAGAGTACACTAATAAATATGTCATAGTTGAGTTTAGCTTAACAGTAATTGACATACATGACCTCCTTCTCTAAAGGTCGGATGTTCTATCCCTTATCCCTTCAGTTGTTGTACTAAAAGAAAAGGTACATTAAACATGCATCTATCTTTCTACTATTAACATAGGCCTAACTACCATTTTCTATAAACTAAAATAACAAAAATCATTAGGCAAATCCTAGAAGAAGGGATTTCAGTCATTTGAAGTCATGTGGTCAAATTTCTAGTTGAGATCACAGAATAAATTCCCTAAAGAATAAGAAAATAATAATAATGATAATAATAAGTTTGAAAGAAAATCTCTGCCAAGATACAGGAGCACAAGAGAGCCCCTGGTTTACAACTTCTATATACACAAACAATATAAATAATAATGATGATGATAAAAACAAATAACAAATAAAGAAATAAATTCCATCTCTCTCTCTCTCTCTCTCTCTCTCTCTCTCTCTTCAATGACTGACTTGCCTTTTGTTTAACATAAATTATGGGTTTAAATCAGACAAAATAAATGCTTTGGACCTCAGAAGAAAGAGACCACAAAGTTCATATAATTTTTTTTTTCCCAAATTCACATCACATGCTATTGAATCTCTCTCATTTCATCTCTAGCATTGATCACTATTTAAGCACTTCCATACATTTCAACTCTCTCCATCTTCAGAAAAAAGAAAACAAAAAAAGTACATTACATTCTATTCTCTCCAACTCCCCTTCCAAAATTTGTCCACTTTCTTTTCTCTTTTCCTATCCAACTTAGTCTAAACAAGAGAGACAAATATTATTATGATGAATAATACCTGTATCAGTATTCCTCCATTGGCTCAGACCATTGATGGTGATCACTTCTTTGATCATCGGTGTATATGGGTCAATGGGCCGGTGATCGTCGGAGCAGGACCATCTGGATTGTCAGTAGCAGCTGCTCTCAAACAACAAGGTGTCCCGTTTGTCGTTGTTGACCGAGCTGACTGCATTGCCTCTCTTTGGCAACACCGGACCTATGATCGTCTCAAACTTCACCTTCCAAAGCAATTCTGTCAACTTCCCAACTTCCCTTTCCCAGAGGAGTTTCCTGCTTACCCCTCCAAGTTTCAGTTCATTTCCTACTTGGAATCCTATGCCAACCATTTTGATATCACCCCACGTTTCAACGAAACAGTGAAGTCAGCCAAGTATGATGAAACTTTTGGCCTGTGGCGAGTCAAAACCCTTTCGTTGAGTCCAAAGCCGACCCAAGTCGAGTACATTTGCCGATGGTTGGTCGTTGCCACTGGAGAGAATGCTGAGAAGGTCGTGCCAGAGTTTGAAGGGATGGAGGAGTTTGGTGGCCATGTTATGCATGCTTGTGAGTACAAATCCGGTGAGGCTTATCTTGGGAAACGGGTGCTTGTCGTCGGGTGTGGGAACTCCGGCATGGAAATTTCACTTGATCTTTGTAACCATGATGCCAAGCCATCCATGGTGGTACGAAGCTCGGTGAGTCAACTTAAGTTACATCAAATAACTCAAATTAGTTCACCTCAGATATAGACTTGTAAAATCAATTTGAACATAGTTCAACTGAACTTCTAAAAGTTTAAACTCATCATTTCAATTCCATCTAAAAATGAAACTTTCTGTGTTAAATTTACGAAAATCATCTGCAACATTGAGTAATAACTTGGAAGTAGTGCAATTTTTCTTGATCCACAGGTTCATGTATTGCCAAGAGAAATACTTGGAAAATCAACTTTTGAAGTAGCAATTTCACTAATGAAATGGCTGCCACTTCATATGGTGGACAAGATGCTGCTGATCATTTCCAGACTTGTTCTTGGGAACATTGAGAAGTATGGACTCAAAAGGCCATCAATGGGACCGTTGCAACTTAAGAACACTGCCGGAAAGACACCCGTGTTGGATATTGGAGCGCTGCAGAAGATAAGGGCCGGCGAGATCAAGGTGGTGCCCGGAATAAAAAAATTCTGGAGAGGTGCAGTGGAGCTGGTCAATGGAGAAGTTCTAGAGATTGATTCTGTAATTCTAGCTACTGGCTATCGCAGCAATGTTCCATCTTGGCTCAAGGTCAGCAAGTTTTTTAATATATATTTTTTTTAAGTTATAAAATTTGGCATTTTTTTCCTGTTATGAATTGGGCTCTTGTTTTGAGAGTCCATGTGACAGTTATGGAAGTTGGGTTCAGTTTTTAAAGTCTCTTTATTGAACATTACCCTTCAGTTCTTCCAAATTTTGTGTCCAACTTGAGAGTTTTTCCGTCCTAAATGCTTTTTACTGTTGTTTACAGAAATTGTTGATTTTCTCTCTCTAAAACTATACATTATTTGATTGCACAGGAAAATGAGTTCTTTTCCAGTGATGGAATTCCAAAAAGTCCATTCCCAAATGGGTGGAAAGGCAAAGCTGGACTCTATGCTGTTGGGTTCACAAGAAAAGGCTTATCAGGAGCTTCATTGGACGCCATTAATGTAGCTCAGGACATTGCCAAGAGCTGGAAAGAAGATACTAAACAAAAGAGAAAATCAGTGGCAGCTCGCCACAGAAGATGCATTTCACATTTCTAATATAAAAGGGCGGCCTTTATCTTAAGAACAGTAACCCAAAAAAAAAAAAAAAAAAAAAAAGCAAAAAAAAAAACACATTAGCAGAGCCCTCTCCCCACTCCAAAAACAAAAAAGGAAAAATATAATTCCCAACACAGTAAAATAGTTATGAATTTCTTTCTGTATAAAGGAAGATGAGGCTTATTGTTTTTTTTATTCTTTTCTATTAACTCTCTCTCTGGATCTACCTTATTGTAATTGAAATTGAAATTGAAATTTTTCTTTCCTTTCTCTGTTGTAAATCCAACACAAGGTGGGCCACTTAAGAAATGGTAAGAAGTGAATCCACAAGGTGGGCCAATTAAATGTGCTCCAAAGTGAATCCACAATGGGCCCACTAACAAAAATGTGGCCCCTCAAGTCCATGATTCCCCCCAACATAACAAATCTCCACTAGGGGATCCCAGTCTTGGTCTCACAATGGAAAAAAAAAGGAAAAGAAAAAAAAAGGTTTCAGGGTTTTCTGTCTCCATGTTGCTTTGCACATGGTCTGAGCAGAGAAGTGTAAACCTTATCTTAGTTTATACATGTGAAGAAATCTCTGTTACCACTACAACTTTTCAACTGTAATAAAGTTACAACATTCAAGTTTCAAACCAATCAGTACCTGCTAATTGCTTATGCTCTCTCTTTTTTACTCTGCTTGAAACTAAGAATCCATATGCACTCTTTCTTCATTATACACCTAACTTATACTTGTGACAAGCCAAACATCAGAATTCACAGCCAATGTTATGCTGTAATCTTGTTAAAGCAACAGCATAATGAAAATAAGCTATAACAAATCGGACTGCATATATAGTTGTACATTGTAAACTGGATGCTTTGTGTTTCTAAAGCCTTAATAAGTAAGACAAGACAATTCACCTGTAGGGAAGGTAAAGGAGAAGACAACCCATATGACTCCCCATGCTGTTGATTCAACCAAACATAGTGCTATAACTCCATGGCCCATTTAAATGTTCTTTCTTCTTCAGCACCACAAACTCAAAGCTTTGCAGAAAGAATTTGTAATTCGACCCGATTGTGATCCTTCGTGAACATGTTACCTGCATCAGTTTGGTATATATTTCAGTCAAGTAGACATTAATGTTCTACTTTATTGCAATACATATGAAGCCTACACTTACAGCATGAAAGTCCAAACCTGCAGTCTTTGTCAAAATCCCACTAGAGTTTCCAATGTTCTCATAAAACCATGCAACCTCTTACTGAGACATCAAAGAGAAGAAAACACATGGGGTAGTAAATACCCATAACATTTTCCTAGTTCTTCATCAAAAGCCCATCCCTTCATGTTATAAATGATAAATAAACTCAGTTGAGATTATGATGGTAAGTGACAAATTTACCACTAGTCTGAGGAAAGACTCACCCGGTTAAAATACCACAGTATATCCTTCATATATACCTCTTAATGTTTCATTAGATTTAACACGTTTCTCATTTTGATTTCACATTTATGAACAGTGTTTTACTGCGGTAAAAGAAAGTGCCAAATATTGACTTATTGGAGATCATTTCCCTCAATATGTTCTCTCCCATAAACCGTTATAAATTTTCATCGAACTTCTAATCTTTTAATTTATCTCACCTAGTATAATGACCATCATTCAGAATGTCGAGCCATTCGAAATGAGCAATTCCGGAAAAAAAAAATTGCATAATCATCAAAATGAAATTCTATATAGAGAAAGTTCATCTTCCAAAACCTGTACTAAAATTGGTGCAAATGTTCATTGCTACATTTTGTTGCCTAATCCAGAAAAAACTACTTGCAACTAAAAATAAGTTAAGACAAATTTGTAGTCTCTTACAGTCGAAAGAGATTCAACAAACAGCCCATAGAAAGAGGTGGATGATTCAGGGATTGAAATAAGACAAAAGTATTGGAACCAAGATTTCACAGCAAGAATCTTGAAGCTCCATGAAATGATTTCATAATCACTTTTTGACTTCTGATTTTGTGCAACCAACAAAAGCAAAAGAACCAGTAATACAAGTACAGGCGCCATGGTCTCAGAACAGTATGATTACTTTGAGTTGGAAAGTATGCGATCAATTTCACCCTTCTGGTTGTACATATCCACTATCTTTTTAGCATATGTGGGTTCATGTTTATCAGCTCTGCAATTCACAAAATCTTCATTAAAAACGAGGACAAGGAAACAAGAATAAAAGAGTTCTTCATACACAGCTTAATCCAGTTTACCTTTGTTTTCCCCATGTTCGGGAGACATATAAATGGTTCCGGATGGTATGGTAATCCAGTGAATAACGAGCAAACTCCAGACCTTTTGGGCCAATCTAAAGAAAAGAAAAAACAAGATAATAAAGTTTCTGCTTATACTTTATTGCAAGTTTCTGCTTATACTTTATTGCAAGTGTATCATCTGGATCAATGAACACTTGCATTTCTGAAAGTTGGTATTTTATTTTTATTTAAAAAAAAAAAAAAAATGTATATATCAAGGGGAAATTTTACCAAGTTCAGAAAGAACGCTATGATGTTCCCAATGAATTTTGGAGCAGGCTGTGAAGGACCTCTCCCTGAGAGTAAGAACAACACAAGTATACAAATCAAAGGTCATAGAAGCCTGCCATGGACTCACCTTTAAAGATGAAATACTAACGAGCACGCTTATTAGCAATTACAGAGGAAAGCAGATACTATATGGAGCGTTCAGAACAAAGCTAGGAAATTCTGCTTTTCCATGATTTTAAAGAAATGACAAGGAACATAATCTGACGATCTCCGGAATGAAAATAATTAAGGATTAAGAAGTTCTGGTCATTACAGGAGAATAAATTATCAATATAACTGCAAAACGGATTGCTCCAAATAGATTATATGGTACGCTGTAACATAATAAAATCTGAATGAAAATTGATTTTAAAATGAGCCCGAACAAACAAAACATAGAGTACAAAATTAGAACTAATGTTTGAGAGATTGATGATGTCGCCATACATACCAAACTTAGCATCGTCATCTGCCTTCACAGTCTCCATAACTAAAGGTCTTCGATTACCCTGAACCCAGAATATTTTTCTAAGTAATATATGCTATGCTTCTTATTAAAGAGGATATAGCATGGCAAGAAATTTACATTGCTAATTGTTGGAGTAATTTCCAAGTACTGTTCTACTAAACCCAGCATCTCTCTACCACGCTCATTTCTACAATGTTAAGGAAACAACAAAAATGAAATGTTAGAATGTCAACTAAATATTAACACACAATAGTCTCTAGTAACGTGACCAGACATGGAAAGTACAGAAAGAACCTAAACAATCATATTACCTAACAGTAATATACTGTGGATGTTGGGTCATGCTGATTTGAGAATATTTTGGCACACCCATGTAACCAACAACCAGATCCTGAAATTTTACACCATTAATCAAAGATGAAGTCAAACAGTATTTTGTTTGTGCCTAAGCAGCTTTATAGTAACACGTGTATAGAACAAGTTAATCGCTAATGACACATCCGAGAACATACTCATCTAAAGAAAGACTAGCCACTTCAATTCATTTGAAAAAAATTAAGTTTTTTTAACGTTTCAATTTTAATGTATCCATGAGACATCAACTCTTGGATCTAAACTAGAGTAAAATTGAAAACTTCCAAGTCAGGGAACTTCTTCATGGCAAACCTGATGGAATAATTTTGACGGGGAAAAACACAGACATGCACGTGCACCATAAAATAGTGTTTATGTCTGGCCAAGAGTGTACCCAACATTTGCCTTAAGCCATCAACTAATTTTTGAATCTCAAATTGTTTGGCATACATTCTAGATTGGCCCAAGTTTATCGCTGGAAATAAGTTTTGAATCTCAAATTGTTTGCCATACGTTCTAGTGTGTATTTTTACCTATATCTACAAAAGGGCTGCCAGTAAACAATTAGATAGAAAAATGTTGAACCATGTTCAAACAAAGATCATGAAGAATAATATGTTGCTATCAAGTCCAAATATATTGCACCCCTCGCTATTTAGAGGAGAAGAAACGATTTGATACAAGTAGAAAATTGCATGGCATCCATATTGAGTTGGATGAGTAGAAATACTGACCGCTAAAGCATTTGTATAATCAAAACAGCTGCAATGCAAACCAAAACTCCATTAGTTAACAACTTCTAAAGAGTGAAGAAAAGACATCACTAGGAGAAGTAACTACTCATATCGTGATGCAAATTTTAAACGTGTATTTTAGAGAAATAGATTTATTCTGTACATTAGAGAATATTATTTTATGTTCCATATTTAATTCAAAAGTAGTCATCCATTTCCAAAAAAATGAAGAAAATATATAAAAACAGTGTTCATCAGAACCAAATCCAAAATTAGGAAACTTACTTTTGAATACCACAAAAAATAAAGATATAAAAAATGAAACATTTTAGTGTTAATTTTCCTTCACAAAATTCTTTGTTTTTCTTAAAAAGAGGATCGAACATAATATACAATTTTGTGAAGTATATTTCTCCCTGTTTATATATATATACTTTTCTCTTGTTAAAAAATGCAGTTTTGCGGATTATATTTGTAATCTTTTTTAAAAAAAGAGAACATAATATACAAGTTAATGAAGTATGAAGAGAGGTTGTTCCTCTCATCTTCTAGTTGGACAACTCCCCTCCACTGGACACACTTTGGAAACAAAACTACTATTTTAGCCTAACCTTATCATAACTTTCTTTTAGAGATGCGATCTTTAAGTGAAGAGATTAAAAATTAAGTGAAGCTAGTTAACTTAAGCTAAAGACGTATTTGAATCTGTACATTTGTGAATAAAACAATAGATAGATTTGGAACTCTCAAATTCTGGAGGAAAAAACGTCCAAATCTGAAACCAATTACATTCAGATTTTTAAAAAATTGTTCATAGAAATAACTTTTTCCCTCGTTTCAATAGTTCATTTTGATGTTTTCCTCTCATGTGTGCACCCTGGCTTGAATGTTTAAGGATGATTCCTTAATGACTACATTTAATTTAAAACATGGGTAAGCATGCATTTGCAGTGTGTTTCCCCCTTGCATCAGACCAGCCCTTAAAACACAAAATTGAAAATACTACTGTCCAATTCTCAGCATCTGCATATATGTGCAACTCTTCCCTGACGAGGGATCAAATATACAAAATGCCCACCAATTGAAATGGGAAAAAGATGAGGTAAAATACCTGTAGCAAGATGGTGCAATAACATCAACCAAGTCATTTGCAGGTAGACAGAAATATGGAATCTGTTTCAGTATAGTTAACTAGATGAGGCACCACATGGAAGATGTTCATGAACAATAACGCTGCAGAGACATAATTACCTCTTCAATATGACCATCCAAATGCTTGAGATGAACCTATTGGAGCAATAAGAACTTGGCTGAGGAGCAATGCCACTAAGGCTAAAAATTGAAACTTATGCCAAAGTTGAACAAAAGAAACACTATTTTCCTACTGAACCAACGGGCTTTCATTGAGTCAGTACATGAGTCGATATGTAAATAAACACAGAAGGTATAAAGGGGAAAATTGCATTGTTTGGATATCAGCCTTACAAGGCTAAGAATCATATCATTGTAAAACTAAAAACAAAAAGAAACTCAGACTAGGATCTTTGGAAAGATAATATGTGCCTTATTTACTAAGTGGTGCTTGAATTGGCAAGTTGGCACCTTACTTAAATCCAGCTCATATAGAGCAAATCAAAATTTCTCACTAGTTATGGATTCAAGTATCTAACATACAAAAGTTAAAATGCGGAAATATCATAATTCTAACAATTACAAGTTTAGGTCTTGACATGAAGCCTAAGAGTTAATCTAAATCTTATACCTCAGCCACTGAGATGATAACTAGAGCCTCGAGAGATCCAATTCGGATGAACTATATTTCTCAGCCATATTCTAAATCTTTTCCACAGAGAGTTATATATATGCGTCAAGGACTAGAGGATGTCCCAAAACAAACCTTGTAATCTTGCATGAACTCGTAATGAAGAACTGTCTCTGGTTCTGTACTTGCAGCCTTGAGAAATTTATCTAGTCCTTCTCGAGTTCCATTATCCACTATTGAAATGGAAAAAAAAAAAAAAAAAAAAAAAAAAAAAAAAAAAAAAAATCAGAACTTATAGACATTTAAAAGCAGCAAGGGTAATCAAAGATGCCATAAAAAACATAAATTTTTATATGAAAAATAAAAATGCAGAATTACCACAATTAGTGCCCAGTACATAAAGCTTCTCCAGATTTAAATGCTGCTCCACAGATCTTAATGCTGCAGTTTAAGATATCATTCTGCATTACAGTTGTAGAAGTCACAATAGCGAAACGAACTAAGGATCTTTATGCAGCCCGGAAACACATTGAATAGAGAACTGTCTTGATTCCCAAAATATGGGACTACCATAATGCACCCTCAAACAGGTATTTTTAATAAATCCACCAAGTAAAACAAAAAAAGAAAAATTACCTTGCACTTGACAACCCACACCACAGAAAAGAAGACGTTTGACTCCTGCAGCCTGTTTAACAAAAGTATTGATATGTCTCATTAAATATACCGTAGTAACATTTGACTTCTAGTTCGATTATGGGTGCTAATGCAAGTACCCCTCATTTTGACCTCTAACAAGTTGATATAAAGCCCATCTGGCAGTTTAAGTATCTTGTTTGATTATTTAGTTGATTTACCAGCTTGGAATTTATCATCAATTTAGTCTAAGAAAAATTATGTGAGCTCCCTCAAGAGAAAGTTGCCTACCATAAAGAAAAGCATAAATTGGGTTTCTCTCCCTCTTAATAATGGAAAAACAAAAGCACCTCAACTAGAGCAAGAGTATTCAAGTTTGGAGACAAAGTTGGCTTTACTCCTCTGGCTGCTAGGACTTCATCTGGTGTCCTATTATCAGGGCAAGAATGATTATAGTAGCAAATCAGTAAAATTGTACTGAAGGAGAGGCTATTTGTCAATACAGATTCCAGAATATTATTAGCAAAGCTACCAAAGATTGCAGTAAATAAACTAGACAAACCTTGCTAAAATAGGTCTTGGACTGAGTCTGTCCTCTGGATCACTACAATATAACAGAACAATGAAAAGTTCACCACAAAAATGGCATTAAAAAAAATTAAATGAAGACCAAGAGAAATTACATAGCTTTATCAAGAAAATCGCACAGTTACCTCTGTACACAAATAACAGCCTCGACCATGCCTGATTTAAGCATTTCAATTGCTATGGTTGTTACTATCCCTGTCCATTGAGCTCCTACAAGTTCGCAGAAATTTGGTTCTCAGACTGTAGATTTATAAACAAAAAAACTGGAGTTTTCTGGAGAAATCTAATGATAATGTAGTCGAGCAAACAAGGATAAGACAAAATATTAACAGGGGTTGTCAAGTAGCCTGATCTAACATTGAGACTACCAAAAAGAGACAATACAATGCGTTTTAAAACAAACTGTTGAAGTATCATAGAAACCAAAGAAGAAACATTGAAGATTATTTCTTATGTTACAAACAATTACCTTCCACTGGTTTAATCTTACGAGCATACAATAGCTTCTCATGAACTCCAAAGTATGTCTCATCCAGCGTAGCTGTCTTCCTCCCTCTACCGTGAACTACAGGTTCCAATTCCTGATGAAATATCAGTGAAAGTCTGATACCAACTTATGAAACTGATGAATGGACTAATTACTCATATAAAATGTCTAGAAATTTGTTTTCACTTAATGAGCAGGAGCCAGTACTACGTCAGGCGTGCAATTTAGTTTTGAGAACATTAATAATATACAATTGGACGACAAAGAAAATGAAGTGAAAGCATGATCAATAGTCAACACAATAGAGAAATCTGGTGCCATCCTCACTGGTCAAATTGTATAGGAGACAGGAGAGGTTTACATTCTCAAAATTAGCTTCATAATACATATTCTTGCTCTCATGAGAAAAAATATTTACAAAATTTAACAACCTCTAGTCCTTTGTTCAACTTCTATATAACAGGGAATTCAACATCCAAACTCCACTAACAAATAGTATACGAACCAATATCAAAAAGTTTAGGTAAAGGAAGATATCGCAAGACATTCAAACAGAAGAAGTGTAGCCTTACTTCAATTCTTGACATGCCATCGCCCAAGAAAGCACACGCATCCTTCACGTGAGCAATATAATAAGTATCACACAAGCCACATCGACTACAAGGAAGAAACCAAGAATCGAATTCAATATTACACTACCACTAAACCCAAAAGCTTAAAATATACATTTAACCTTTCATAAACAATCTTCTTAACACTCTCCGTGGTTTTGAAATTACATGATTTCATCAAGGAACTATCAAATATCGACACAGAGTTTCCAACATAGAATCTCCCACTCCAACACTATTTATTAAAATTCTAAACTACCACTTAACCCGATGGGTTAGGTACACCTAATTAATATTTAACAGATAATCTTAACAAACAATAACGAACAAGAATCAAAGCCGTAAAAATGCAAAGAACAGCTCCTTCCCGCCAAAACCATTTTGTGATATTCACAAAAACGCAGGAAAAGGCATTGAATGAAATGAACCTGCAATGATCTTTGGCAGGATAGGTGCCTCCAGGAGGAATTGGTCTGGAGCGTTGCCGCCAGTCTTCCCTGAGTTTTACTTGCTTCGGTTCCGATTTTCCATCTGTTCCATAACAACCAAACGAAGTCTTACTCTGAAACACACATCATATGCGTGGAATCACAAGAATGCGAGGGATGAACAGAGTGAGATTGCGAACTTACTTGAAGAAGACGACGAGGATGAACAAACGATGGGAAGGGAGAGAGGAAGAGAGCGGAGGTTAGCAATGGAGTGCATTAGAGCAGAGTGGCAGTGAAAAGCTTCCAAAAAAAAAAGAGATCTTTTCATCCACATATATTATATTATTTCGTATGGATAAACCGCGCTCCATTAGTCAGATATTTTTCTATCTTCTTTTTCAGTTGAGAAATTATTTTAAATGGCACTCTTCAAAAATGAATTTTTCAAAAAAAAATAATATTATTTTAATATATATGGTCAAAAATAGGGTAGGGTTGAAAGTATTTTTAAAAATAGGTGTTTGCTGAAAGTATTACAAAATTATGGTATGTGTACGGAGTACATGATTGCCATGTGGCAAACTCGTGTACCCCGTTTAATCCCGTTAGCACCATGTCGGTTGACTGGTCGTATGGAAACTCGTGGACCGGGTCCGCGATTTATTTTTCTTTTTTTAAAAAAATAGATTGACTAATTATTTTTTAAATTGGAGATGTACAACAATATTAAGACTTTAGGAACGGGTCCACAAATTCCTTCATCATTCAACTTAATTATATATTTAATTTACAATGAAAACATAATTATCTTACACGCATATTAAAAAAATGTCGTGATATTAAAGAAGATTTACAATTAGTTCTTTAATTTAAAAACGATCCATGACTCTTATCCCATGAGGTTATCTTATGTCCCTCTAAATTAGGTTTACTATGTTGTTTGCATTTTTTCACTATTTAATTTCACATTCCTTGTTTGCATTGGATCTTTCATTGATTCCTATTTTGTTCTTTTATTATTTCATACTTTTATTTGTATCTCTATTTTTTTCCGTCTTTTATGGAGCTTATTTTATTTATTTATTTTATTAATAAATAATTAGTAAATTGAAATTAAAAACTATACGTATACATCCTTTAACAAATACAAATCCCTTTAGTTTTTTCTTTTAAATATAAATTCCTTCACACAATAACTGCACTCACCTTTCTAAGTTTTCTTCACATAATAATTATAGATCTTTTTCTTAATCACTCTCAAACTCCATTTTATTAAAAAGTACAATTACATAAAATGAAACAATTACATAAAAAGTATAAGTACATACAAGATACAATTACATGAAAAATATAAGTACATACAAGATACAATTACATAAAAAAAATACAAGTACGTTCTAGGTTCATTCCAACCAATTTCCTCATTATTGATTGCAACAAGAATACCCTTATGTCTATCAGAAATCAAGCAAATATCATCTCTTTGAGTAAATACTTAAGTAAATAGCAAAAGCAAGGGTCAATAGCAATGCAAGGGTTGTGGCAGTTTAATGGAGAAGAGGGTACACATTTAAGGTCATCGTGTATCGGGTACACGATTACCTCATGCCACGGCAGACTGCGCGTGCCAGATCAGCAAGAAATCGTGTACCAAGTACACGATTTAGGGCTCATCGTATCGGGTACACGATTTAAAAACTTATTTTTTTCAATATTTTCAGTCCTACTCTACTTTTGTCAATATATATTAAAATAATATTATTTAAAAAAATACTTCATATATATATATATATATAATATATATATATATATATATATATATATATGTATGTATGTATGTATGTATGTATGATGGTAAGTAGTAGTATGTATAATACTACCATCTATCCCTCATAAATCGAGATAGACTATTATTTGTATTTATTAATCAAACAGATAGACATAGTTACTAGTCTATCGTAATTTATCACAAATAGATATTAATGTTTTGTTATTATTTATAAATATTTTGGTTCATTTTTCTATATTTGAAAATAAACATTTTCTTTTTTCTTTTAAAGTATTTATTATAACTTTTAGTCCATGTGCCAATTCTTCAATTGAGTGTACATTTTATTGGTAAATATTTAATTTTATTAGGTATCGACTTGGTTTTTCTTTAGCTTATAAACACATTTATTCCTTAATTAATACTACTCTACTCTAAATAGTTCTTACAAATCCACATAAAAGTTGAAAATGTTAATTTGAAAAATTTAAGAAATTCATATACTATATAACTAATATTTTAAAAATGTCTTAAATTTTGGTTTTTGTAATTAGATTTTAATAACATTGAAACATTTTTTACCTTTTAATATTATTTTTCATCTTTTAATTTCGTAATATTTTAAAATAAAAAAATATCATATCATTTCTGAAATTAGTATTAATTATAAAAAAAATTATTTTGTGAAATAACATTGATTACATTATCTCTTATCAATAAATTTTTTAAATATTTAATTTTTAACTTATTAACATCATTTTTAAATTTTGACTTTGTTATTGTTATTTATTAATTTTGGTTGATATTCGTTTAATGCAATATATTTCAAATTAATATTTCATTTATTTTAAGGGACTTCGTTTATCTATTTTTATACTATTAATTAAAAATCGATCACCCCATCTCAAGCATGTGTTAAATATACTGATAATATACTTAAAATGTAAATATACATTGCATATACCAAGGTTATATAAATTGTCTTATTCATGCATTTATCAGATACTGAAAAATGTAAATATACATCGGATATATTGTTCGGTATATAAGATGATATATTATATAAATTGTCTTATTCATGCATTTATCAGGTATGCCTTAGTTTATTTCTAGAAAATTCAAGTATATAGTACTAATATATCAAATGTACCTTGTTTTCTCCTTCAAAGCTTGTTACGAGTTATTGTTTCCATTTATAAGGACAACAATTTTTTGAATTTTGGGAGAAACTTTCCAAGTTTTAAAAAAGAAAACCGTCTTGGAAGTT
This sequence comes from Benincasa hispida, assembly GCF_009727055.1. NCBI lineage: Eukaryota > Viridiplantae > Streptophyta > Magnoliopsida > Cucurbitales > Cucurbitaceae > Benincasa > Benincasa hispida. The sequence goes on along the minus strand of NC_052349.1, from coordinate 412,451 downwards.
CAAAAAAGCAAGTAACACTCCTTACATGATTTGGTATATATATTTAAAGGGAATGGAACGAGGGACTGAAAAAGTAAATTGAGTCGAACTTTTGTGCCCATCAAGGTATTCATGTAAAAAAATATGAAAACTTAGACAATTGTGTAATTAGACCTATTTATTTAGGCTATGCATAGAAAAAATCTCATCAATTCATACCAACTTCAAGGTCATATCATTTTGAACATTGAACTAATGATTATATCAATTTAAACCCTGAACTTTTGAGTTTATCGATTTACACTCTCCATTTCGTTTCATTTGTAAAAACATTGTGTGAAATATATAATTGTATCAATTAAACCCTTAATCTTTCATAAGTGAATCGGTTTAGACTCTTAGACAAAAAAAAATCTTTGAAAATCGTGAATGCATTTAATCTAATGTTCCTTTTATAAAACAGACATTTGAAAAAAATTTACACATGTATTGAGAATTAATGCATAAATGATTTCTAGAGGTAATCATAATAAATTGTTAACGAAAATTTAATAATTTAAAGATTTAAATTATAAATATTGATAAACAAAAGCTAAAAGAGGGTATAAATTAAAGTTTAAAGTGATACTATTAGTAGTTTGACATTTTAATTGATACACTTCAAAAGTTTAAGGATATGATCCACAAAGTATCCATATATTTGCAATCCAACCATTTGTAAAAAAGATAAATTTTTTTAGAAGTCATTCACAACATGTTATTGTCCATTCCACCCCTTATTCATGGGAAATTTGTACATATGACTCATTTTTTGGGACCAAAATGTTAAATGACCCATTTTTAAAAAATAATGTCAATTGACCCTCTGCTGACATCATTTTCATACCAAATTACGTAAATACCCTCACCTCTTTGTCTTCTTGCCCTTTTACTGAAAACCAACCAAAACTAAAAATTCTTCAAACATAACGGCTTCATATAGCTTATAAGCTCCAAACGGTTACGTTGCGTTTGAACTCCATCATTTGGGCTTGCAAAATCTTCCACTGCCACCAACAAATTGAATCTGATCGGAAGTGATTTCAATTGTGCATGAGGATGTCTAAAACTGATCAGTAATAAGGAAAGGGTGAGTCGTTCTAGGGTTAGAAATACTGTGAACCTATGATTTTTTTGTTTGTTTTTTTGGATTTCAATGTGTTCGGAGATTGAAGACGAGTAAAAATAGAGAATGTAAGTGAGATAAGTGAGAGTGAAATCGGCAAGAGCGATACTAGAGAGAGAAAGACCGGAAAGGGTGGGTCGTTCTGGGGTTTAGAAATACTATAAACCAATGGTTTTTTGTTTGTTTTTTAGTTTTCGATGTGTTATGAGGTTGAAGATGAGTAAAAAGAGAGAATGTGAGTGAGGTAAGTGAGAGTGAAATCGACGAGAGTAACAACAGAGAGAGCGACACCAGATAGAGTGATGCCAGAGAGAGCAACACTAACGAGACAATGTCTAGCGAGACTTAAACAAAATGTTGTATTTATAATTTTTTTTCCTGAACGAATTACTGATTGAATCTTTATTTCATGCATGAGTGATTTAAGATGTCAACATGTTTTAGAACCTGTAGTCGACCGATTACCCAGTCAAGTAACGAGCTTAGCCCACATTGCTAATGCGAACAAGACTGTGAAGGAGAAGCTTACCCTACAGCAGTTAGAGATGTTCAAGAGAACAGTTTTTGTGCAATTTGTAGAGATTGATATAGTGTTCAACAACCCAATTATCCATCATATGTTGTTGAGAGAAGTGAAGAGCATGAGAGCTGACTCAATGAGATTCTCTGTTGGTGGAAAGGTCGTCACATTTTCGCAGGATGATTTTTTTGTTGATGACAGATTTGTGGCGATCCCCTACATGAGTTAATCAGAATGAGGAGTCCTCATATGAACTTGCAATCAAATATTTTGGTAATTGGGTGATGAAGGACACATTACATATCAGTCTACTAGAAGAAAAATACAAGGAGTTAGAGTTCGAAGATGACGAAGATGTCGTAAAGATCACATTAGTGTACTACACGGTGGTTGCAATGATGGAAAAAAACAAGCAAAAAAGTGTAGTAGACCTTAAACGTTTTAAGGGCCTTTAGAACATAGAGTATTACTGAAGGAACTCTAATGGGAGAGAACCTTGAGCGAAAGCGAAACGACCAAATTCCATTTTCATTGAATACAAAGTTTACAGTAAACAAGATATGCATTTAATTCTAAATTACAACATGTTTTAGAAAGGGTTTCAAGAAACCTTACCTTTGAAGACCTTTTCTTCACGTTTTCCCTCGAACAAATTATGAACAACTTGAAGACCTTCAAGATTAACCTCGAACAAGTATGAACATTACCACAAATGTTACATTGGTATTCTCAGGGTGAGAATCCAGGAGTGGTGGGCTCTGACTATTTTGATTATGAGGGAAAACTTAATGTAGATGAGGGATTGAGAATTTTCACAAAAAACTCAAAAAACACAGAACTCTTTTTTTGTTTTCTCACACTATCAAAATCGATTAACCAACCAAGAAGAAGAAGAAACATTTTTCTTTTATTCTCCTTGCCAAAAATAACCATCACCTACTTATGTGGGTGGAGAGAAAAGAATGGGAAGGGAGTTGTAACTCCCTTCATTATTATTAAAATAATAATATTATATATATATATATTAAATTATATATTATATCAAATATAACATATAACATATAGTTTTAATATTGTATCACATATAATATAAACTATAGTTTCTTTTCTCTTTTATATGGCATTTAATATCAATTATATTGATATTAAATTTAACAACTATGAATCCAATTCATAGAAACTATATTTGAATCTCATTCAAATATTTATTTCCTCCTATTAAGCTATAATGTATTAAATACATTATGACAATTATATCACATATAATCGAAACAACTTAATTATATTATAATTAAATCCCTCTATTTATTTAAAAATTTCAAATTAATCCAAAACTGATTCTCAACTAAATCCTATTGAGCTACCAAGGAGACCTCATGGACCTATAGCTTGAAGCTACAACGACATGAATAATTAATTAAACTCTTTAATTACATTATTCATTATCCGTTAATTGTCGCGTACTCCACTAAAGACTGACAGCTGCACTCTTTGCACTATAGATATATTTCTGTATCCATTAGATATAACCAATCAATAGTACTATGACCCTTCACAAATTGTTCGTAAGTACAGCTAGGCCAAATTACCGTATTGCCCCTATAGTTACATCTAGCTCCTTAAGTACCACTGATCCCTCTAATGAATAATAGATCACAGTCCAACTATGACTAAACCCCTCTTGGGCCAGGAGAGGGTGTGACGCCACATTTTTCAAGATCCAAAATTAGTTATTAAGGGAACAATTTATCTACTTACCCCTACCTCGGGGAAGGAGTGAATTCCATCTTGTATAGTTGTATCCCCAGCTCCCCAATCAGACGAATCCCTAAAATGGTAGACATGTTGAGTAGACGATCTGGCCACTCTCACCCGTACAAATCAAATGACTGCCTCATAGGCAGGCGTTCACAACTCACTTAGGATTCAAGTCATGTTACCTATGGTCGTCCTAGTGAAATGTAAGTCTCTATTATGAATGACGTTATATAATGAGACTAAACATTTCATGGTCTGATCTTATACAAACTCTTTTGTATAGAATATCCCCGCTCGCATGTCTATATATAAATGATCAGGATCAGATCATTTGTAGCACTTTACAAAAATTGTTACACCTACAAAGTGGGCCATACTCGTAGTGTCACCAGGATAAGGTACCAAACTTTATACATCTACTACAGACCATTTAGGCTATCACTTAAACATGATCCACCCGTATGTCTCTACATACATGTTTAAGTTACAAAGATAACCTTGAATGTTAGTTTATTGGTTTGTAGTTAATGCAACTAAAATATCATATATTTTATAGGCAATGAATAAAATGTATTTTATAAATACATAATGAGTTTGTTCAACAATGTTTACAAACTATAAGATCCTACGAGATTTAGGATATCAACCTGACAATTACAACAGTCTAGACTAAGGTACCATTATTTGGGAGAGGAAATTCGATGCTCTAAAGACTGCATTGAATAATAAGATTAGTTTATACAAGACGAAGCTGAAAGAAAATAAAAATTATGTCGTGAAATACTCTTTGCGTGGATTTCCACAAAATTTTCTTAACATAATAATCGTCTTGTTTGATTTAACATTGCTATTGTTCTTAATTTATGTTTAATTTTATTTAGGTATGGGCGTACGAGATCCTAGCAACATTGATAGCTGGGAACATTATGGAGCGAAGGAGCAATGTAGATTTGCCCCGTATATTACGATGATCATGCTCCCACTCAGTGTCCTTCAAAGTATTCAAGAGAGACATATTCGAGTCTAACAATCTAAGTGTACTTTATGCATAATATGTTTATTTGGTTGTTAAATTGACACTAACCATTTTACTGGGATGTTAATGCAGACAAAGGTTAAAGAGAGTCTTGTCATGACCGACGCTGAGAGGGAGTTTCAGGATAACCCAGTGGATAGACGACCTATATTCGATCTAGGTGCCAATGATGATAGTTTGAAAGCGACAGTAGGTTGAGTATTGGAGGTAGTTCTAAAAGCAACGATGATGATCATTGTGGAGGTAACAATGATGAACACGAATATTCTAAGCACGAAAATGCTGAATATGGAAGGGTGGAGGGAGGGACATACACACTTAGTGATGATATGTTCCATGATGTGGTGGGGGATGTACGCGATGAGGATGAGTTGAACCCACCTGATGTCCATCTTGCGGANGGAGGGAGGGACATACACACTTAGTGATGATATGTTCCATGATGTGGTGGGGGATGTACGCGATGAGGATGAGTTGAACCCACCTGATGTTCATCCTATGGATTCCTATAGAGAGTAATTTAGATGAGGAGTGTCCTAAGTGTGTTGGCCGCATGGAGGGAGCCAATCCCATCGATTCTATTTATTCGTACCTGCAGAGCATTGATAGCTCACTATCGAGGTTGGATGGCTGTATATTAAGTTTAGATAGTCGTGTATTCATGATCGAGGAAAACATGACAGACATGAAAGCACAATTGTCAGCCATTTAGTCATTGTTGCAGTCTATGTGCAAGGTTTGCATTTATTATCGTTGTTTTATATTTAGTTTTTACGTGTTCGTGAACTCATCATTTTTTGTTTACTAATTTAAGGGTTCCACAGTGATTGAAGAGACGACAAGGTCACGCATCTCACATACAGAAGACGATGCCACGATGTCACTCATCCCACCTATTCATCTCGATACCATTAATGCGACTGCCTTTCATACTCTCATCCTCCCTGTAGAGCCTCAAAATACCACCACTACACCTACTCCCATCCCCCTCAGAGCTTGATACCACAACATCACTCACTGACGTCCAACCTATAGAGGTTGATGTCCCACATACACAGTCTGACATGTCTACCTCACCCTCTAACATCTCACATCTAGAGGCCAACACGTCTGACTTACTCACCATGCCACATACAAAGGCCGACATGTCTGACATCTCAGAGGCTGACACTTCTAAATATTGTTACGACCACACAAGGAGTTACATTGTCGATTAATTTATTGATCAGTAATCATTATTTATATTTCATGATTTGAAATTATATTTTTTTTATATTTCTTGATGAGTAATTTTTTGTTATACGTTTATGTAGGAATCTCGAAGAACTAGCCGTATGAGGAAAAATGTTGATAAATATACACCTTCAAATCAACTAAAGAAAAAAAAAACAAAAGATGTGAATTCTAGGGTACACCTTCCATTTGGAAAGGTTAAATATCCTCTCCCGGGTGTGCCTACGTCACTATTCAGAGCGATTGTCAAGTACAATGTAGCACATGATGTTCCATTTAATATATTTACAAAAATGATAGGTTGGATCACTGATGAGAATACTGATAACGAGGTTCGAGAGAATTTCTTTAAGCCACTATCGAAATAATTTTTCAAGGAATTGATTGAACCGAGTTTGTGGGTTGAGTGCGATGTAAGTTTCCTAGTCTTGACTTCTTTACAATTGGATATCTTGTACTTTGGTTGACATAGTAATTTTTTGTGCAGACTATAAATACTTTATTTCATTTAATGAAAGAAAATTTTTATAATCAACCTGACATGTGTATGCATAAGTTCACCATCTTGCCAATTGAAGTAACGGTAAACTTTGATTTATTTTGTTGTGTAGATTCATTTTACTATGATATATTTCGTTACTTAACTTTTCATTTTATTTTTCAGAGTCACCTTAATGTTCGTAGCGGGGTATTTAAATCAATAAAGAATAAGCAAAGACTGGAGGCTGCCTTAGTATAGGAGGATGAAGGCACATACAAGAACTACATCACCCGATAAATTCGATGTTAAATGGGCAGATGTGAATTTCGTGTATACAATAATGAACATCAGTGAGCACTGGATGGTCTTTGCAATAGACATTAACAGAGACCATATATTCATGTTCGATTCACTTCCATCATACACACCAATGGAAAAGCTAGGGACTTGGCTAGAGCCATTGATTGTAACAGTAGCAACCTACTTCACTACTGTGACGTGGAACGTTCAAAGTCGGACCTATCCATATCCCATTGGAAAATCACCCGACCTATGAACACCAACATACAACATAGGTCGCTTGATCATGGCATCATTGCAATAAAATTACTAGAACATTTGGTAACTGGTTCTGATACTTCCGTAATCACTCAGGAGAGAATGAGTGAATATAGGATGCAGTTAGCGTGTCAGTTGTGGGCGCACACTCCGTATTTTTTATGTGTATAAACATGTATTTTTTATGTATGTAAAACATGTATTTTTTATGTTTGTTATCTCTGAATTATTATATCTCATATTGGAAATGATGAGGGTGCTATGGGGGTGTCAACCTAGTTAAGATGTCCAGATGCACTTACTGATCCTCAGATTTTAATTTTCAGTTCTTGTTTGCTTTGGCTTGATATTTTATCTCTTTGTATTGAGCTATTGCTCTTTTCATTATATCAATGTGTATAAAACATTATATCAAAGTTCAAACATCATATAAAACATTATATCAATGTATCATTATATCAAAGTTCCGTTTCCATTTTAAAAAAATGTATATAAAACTTCATTGAAATCTATTACTTATTCTGACTATATATATTTAAAGTGTGAGACTTTGAGAGAGAGCAAGACTTTCAGGGAAAGAGACTTTTAGGGAGAGCAACACTTATAGAGAGAGCGATACATTGAGAGAGAGCGAGACTTTTAGGGAGAGCAACACTTATGGAGAGAGCAATACATTGAGAGAGCAAGATTTTGAGAGAGAGTTACATTCTGATGGTATTCACAAAGTCTGTACATAAGCATGAGTGACATTCTAAGAGTCTATACATAAAACATGAGTCTATGCATGAGTCTATGCATAAGCATGAGTGACATTGTAAGAGTATACATAACAAGAGCATGAGTGAAATTTTGAGAGATCGAGACATACATAGTGAGTACATTGAGATAATTAAAGTGCCAATTGGGTCTATATTTAGACAATCAACCTCGACCAACATTTGAGTCAGTTCTGCCATTTTTAGTACGTCGCACAATTGTGAGCAGTTCACTACAGTTTTGTCGCTTATGCCCATAATTCCCACACCTACCACATTTTATTTGTTTGTGAAATTCTCCTCTAGATGGTATTCTTCTCACTTTCCATCGCTCGACTTGTGCCACAGACTCTATGATTCTATTGTGGTGGTGAAAATGAAATAGATGGTGTTTTGATTTAGACTTTCCTATGCGATGGAGTTGAACACAGAGTGATGCAAGCATAGAGTTATAACAAGTATGCGATGAAGGGGTTGAGAAGGGATTTAGTTAACGTTTTTCAAGTTTGTATACAAGTTATGCGATCATGCTATACACAAATATTAGTACTACATTTCTCAATGTAAAATGCCATATTTCCTATTTCTAGGACGCATGTGATGTGTATGGGAAACAACAGATAGAATTTATTTCTAAGTTTCTACTCTTGCTTATACGGTCTAATCCGGCTCTCTCAAGCCTAGATTCTATCTTTATACTACACTCTCAAGTACGTCCAAATGATGAATGATGCATACATAAGACAAGATGATCGCATAAAATGCATAGCTTAAGTCATGCTAGCTAAGTACTTCTCAACCCATTCAGAAATTTAGCTACTCATGCATGGTGTAGAGAGATTGAACATAAATTGAAATGAAGTTTCCATTTTCTACAAGTAAAGTATTGAGTACAAAATAACAAATGGAAATAACAAGCTAGGTAAGCAATGTCTTGCTTCCCGTGGCCTTTTACACTGCTCTTTATCACTTCAACTCTGTTCTAGTTGCGGATTCTTAATCTCGCAAGGGTTGGCCTTATCTTCTTTGTATTGTTTTCCGGAAGTCTCTCGATCTGTCCGGGAATGATTTCTCTCAACTTCGCCTCGCCTCCTTTGTTCTCTCTCTGTCTCTGTGTATGTATGTATGTGTCCGGGGCCTTTCTCTCTAGTAGCATTGGGTATTTTATAGATTTCAAGGTGAAACAACTCTTTTTACCAATGATTGCAATTATGGGTGGCATTAATTTCCCTACTTTGTTGCGCCGTTTAAATGTCACCGAAAGTTCAATGTACTTGCAACATTATGGTTTTTAACGGCTTATCAACTAAATTCGAAATCGATCGTTATCAGCTTTATGTTCCATCATGATTTATTATGTTGTCGCCTTGATGCGAGGTCTTTATGCGATCATTTTTTGAGAAACTTCTCACGATCGCATGACTTACGATCGCAATTTTAAGCGCGCTATTGCATTGTGCTCTTGGATCACAATTTCCTATGCACCATCACATTGTACCTGCACAGAATAGGCAAATTAACTGCTTTTATGCGATGAGCACTCGCGATCACAATTCCTTTTAGTTTGACACTTTCAGACATGATATTGCCTATTTTACCATCGCTTTCTCTCATTGTTTTACTAATTTGAACTATAATAACTTGTATTTCTACCAGTTATCACATCCTAAAATTTAAAACAATGCTTGTCCTCAATCATAGACTAAAGATTTTCTTTAAAATATCAACCGCTTTTACCTTACCTAGACTTCTCAAGGTGCCTTATTCAAATTGCTGAACCAATGCCTTCTTAATTTCTATCCTAATCTTTTCTTAAAATATTTCTACTCTTTAGGGACCGTGAACTTAACCTTCAAAAAAATATTTACTCGTTTCCAGGACATCACATGATTTATTTCAAACTTTATCAAACCGGGGTGTTCAAGTGATTTTGACCCTTGCACGATTCAGATATTCGTTTTGTGATCTTGCGCTGATTCGAGTGCCCAACCTTCGTTTGAGCTTGCCCCCACGAGTGTCATGCGGGCATCCAACTACGGGCAAGGTGATTTTTCTCAGTCAAAACTCATGCCCATCTCTTTATTTGGCAGTGGAGTTTCGATCACTTGGTTTTTGCGTTGATCACGATTCCCACCTTCGTTTTGGCTAGCCTCCAAGATCGCACAATACTTGACCAATGTAGATCCCTCCTATTGAGTAGGGTATTGTAAAGTTGCCTGGGTTACACATCTTTGGTGGGATTATAGTATATGATTCTTGTGTTAATGCCACTGTGGCGAATTTTCCTGTGTTTCTCTTCTTCGAAACAATATCTTTCAAAAACTTGGCATACACCGGCATCTGCTCTATTGCTTCTATAAATGGAATATTGATGTGTAGTTGTTTCAATATTTCCAGGAAGCGATGATACTGACCTTTCAATATTTCCAGGAAGCGATGATACTGACCTTCATCATTTTGCTTCTTTTTCAGTCTTTGAGGGAATGGAGGTAGCTGTACTTTCACTGTTCCATGGTCTGGAGGCTTAGAGGTGATCACATCTTCAGGTTCCATAGTCTCAGACTCCTTTGACTTAGTTTGCGACAACGGTTTCTTTGATTCAATCGCATGTTGCTCCTTTGAATCGGTCTTGCTAGGCTTCTTCCTAACTTTTACCGCCGCCTTTCCACTTCTTAGGGTGACAGCTTGGAAGTGTCCTTTCCCTGTATTTCCTGAATTGCGTGGAAGCTCAGTTGAGCTAGGCAATGTCCATTGTGGTCTGTTTTTCAGCTCTCCCATAAATTGTCCTATTTGAATTTCTAAATTGCGGATGGATGTAGCTTGGTTCTGAAGGACTGTTTCATTCTTTTCGATGTATTGCTTTAACAAGTTCTCCAGGGATGATGATGGTGATGTTTGAGAGCTGCTAGCTTGTTGTTGCTGTGTCCGTTAGTTCTTTGGAAAAATCCTGGTGGTTCTTCTCTCTGCACCATAGGCTGACTGCCTTGTTGTTGTTTGTTCTTCCAAGGGAAATTAGGGTGGTTTCGCCACCCTAAGTTGTAGGTGTTTGAAAAAGAATTGTTTTTGACAAAGTAGATTGATTGGGGATTTCATGGACACTCCTCAATAGAATGCGGTTCTTCACATGCAATGCAGCTGGTGCTTGTTTGTTCTATCGCATTGACTTGCCCACTTCGAGTTCCGGAATTGTTAATTGCAATGACTTGCAACAAATTTATCATCGCATTCATCTGATTTTGCAATGATGCGATGGCACCATTACTTGTATTACCTTCTTTGGGTTTTGCTATTTGATTGTTTTCTTGCCAATCTTCGTGGTTTTTCGAGATGTGATCAAGAATGTTCTTTGCCTCATCATATGTCTTGTTCAACAGACCTTCTGCTATTGCCACATTGGTAGCTGTCTGCGATGCATAATTGTGTCTATGATAGAAAATCTCCATTTGGAGACAATCCGATAATCCATTGTGTTGGCAGTCGCGTACGAGTCTCTTGAATCTCGCTCATGCGTCACTGAGCGATTCATTTTCATCTTGTTCAAAATTGGTGATTAATTTCCTTCTTCTGGCATTCTTTGTGGGAGGGAAATACTTCTTCATAAACTTCTCCACAACTTGTTCCCATGATGTTATCTCTCCTGGTTCGAGAGAGTATGCCCATTTTCTTACTTTATCGCATAGTGAAAATGGAAATAAAGTGAGTCGAACCTCTTCTGCGGAAATATTAGGGAACACAAAAGTGTTACAAATTTCAATGAAGCTTTGTAGATGGGCGTGCGGATCTTCACCACGCTGTCCTCTAAACTGTCCTACTGTTTGTATAATTTGTAACGTTACTGGCTTCCTCTCGAACCTTGATCCATCCAATGCTAGTCTCATGATTTCTGGAGAGAAATCGTCAAATTTAGTGACGCATAGTCCTGGATGGGTCTATTGCGATCATTTGCTAGTAGGATAGGATTTGTCATCATGTCATTTTCATTTGCTGCTTGTTCTTCAGGTTGTCAGCCATTTTGTGAACTTAAAATTAATTTCATTTTTAAGGAAAATTGAATTTTAAATTATGTTCAATTAATTTTTAAATTAAATATTATTGAAAATTGAATTTCAAAGTGGGAAAATCCAACATTTGATGTTGGTAGTGGAGTTTTCTATTTTTTGACACCTTGCCCACTCAATTAGTAACAATTGAGGTGCCAATTGGCTGAATGTATGAGTGCTTGCATGTTTAAGCTTGTTAAATATTTCATAAATTAGATTTATGAAGGACATGCAATTGAAAAATTAGTGATTTTTACTGAAAAATCATTTTACTCAACTCTCTCAAACTCTTTCCATCCCTTCTAATTAAGAGTTTCAAGAGTTTCCACCACTCAATCCAAGGTTGAGAATAGTAGAGAAGACTCTTTTGGTAGTCTACTAGAGTTTTGAAGGTCAATTTCGTGTTCAGTTAGGATCAAGAGATTCTACAAGGGTATAGATCTATGAACCCTCTTTTTTGTAAAATTGTTTTAAGCATGCTTCTAAACTCAAATTAAATGTAATTAGAGTGCTTATTGATTCTGTTTGCTTCTGCTTTATTCATGTTTTTCCTATTACTAAAGTCTATCAATGATAGACCATATCAGTAATATTACTTCAAATTTTTGTCATTATCTTTGATATGTACTTGATTTTGTATTTTTAATATAGAAAAATGTTGAATCATTGCAAATTATTTGCATTTGTTCTTTTTATTGAGAAAAGTTTCTTTTATTCTTTAATACATGTGAAGTTTATCATTGATAGAAAATATCAGTGATAAACTTTCCAAGGACATTATTACTACTTTCATCATAGCGAAAACACTAGTCACTAAGACTTCAAAATATATTGACAAAAGTTGTAGATTATCAATGAAAGACTTGGGTCACAACAAACAAATTGAATATATTTACTACTAACAAAAGGGAAAAATGAATGTTCTTTATTCCTCAAGAAGTATGATTCATATTAACAATATAATACCTACATCATTGTAAAAATGGTATAAGTTTACACTTTCTACGATTGTGACTAGCACAATGATAGTGACTGCATTTTGAACGACTTTTTCTCTTTGCCGATTGGTAATATTTATTCTCTGTTTGAGGTTGTCCCTTTAGACTTCCATGCTTAATCATCATTCCAAATTACTGCAAAAAAAAAAAAAAAAAAAAAACACACACACACACACACACACACACACACACAAATCACAATTATCATTATACTGTTACACTCATAACATTGATAGAAGACAAAGTCTATAAGTGATAGACTAATATCACTGAAAGACTAGGATACGTGATAGATTAGCTAGAGATTATACCTTAGCTAGAGATAGGCAAAGGAGAACTAGAGTACCACCTTCAAGATATGATGATTACATCAACTTAGCTCTAAATGCCTCAGAACAGGATAATGACTCTGAACCCTCTACTTTTGAAGAGGCAGTAAGTTGTGTAAAAGAAAGGAAGTGGATAGAAGTAATGAATGATTAGATTAAGTCCCTAATGAGAAATGACACATGAGACTTAGTACCTTTACCTAAAGGGAGAAAACCTATTGCATCCAAGTGGGTGTACAGGATTAAAGAAGGTTTCCCTAATGTTCAAGAACCTAGGTATAAGGCTAGGGTGGTCACAAAGGGGTTCACTCAAAGACAAGAAGCTTACTACAATGAGATATTTTCCCTTGTAGTTAAACATACTTCAACCAGACTATTTCTATCTATTGTGCCACAAAAGAACCAAGAGCTTGATCAACTTGATGTTAAAACAACTTTCCTACATGGTTTTCTAAATGAAAATATTTATATGTTGGGGTTTGTGCCCTAAAGTCTCATGTCCTGTAGTTTGTAAACAACTTTGTACAAACACTTGTGATGTATAATATAAATGATATTTACTTCATTACTTGACTTTGCACATTTAGATGTTTTTTATTTTACTACAAACCAATAAGCTTAATTCCCCGGTTGTCTTTATGTAACTTAAGCATGTATGTAGTGACATACAAGTGGATCATATCTTAAGTGACGACAAAAATAGTCTGTAGTATATGGATATAGGAAGGAAACCTTATCCTAGTAACACTACGAATGCGGCCCGCTTTGTGGAATTGTTACAAATGTTATGACTTGTCACAGATGGTCTGATCCTGATCATTCGTGTAGTGGACATGCGAGTGGGGGCGTCCTATACAAAGAGTTTGTATAAGACTTGACCTCGAAGTGTTAATGTCTTGTCATATAACTCCGTTCATGATTGAGACTTCACTTCACTAGGATGACCATAGGTAATATGACCTCAATCAAAAGTGAGTTGGGAACTCCTGCCATTGAGGGCGGTCTTTTGATTTGCATGGGTGCGAGTGGCCAGAGCGCCGAATCAAACATTCCATTTTAGGGATTCGTCTGATTTTGGAGTTGGGAACTCAGCTTCACAAGATGGAGTTCACTCCTTCCTCAAAGTAGAAGTAAGTAGATATATTGCTCTCTTAAGGGCTAATCCCGGGGCTTGAACGATATGGCGCCACGCACTTTCTCATGGCCCGATAGGTGTTCGTACATAGTAGGACTATTTTGTATTGTTCATCAGAGGGATCAGTGGTACTTAAGGAGGAAGATGTAATTACAGAGGCAAAATGATAAATTGGCATGCTGTAATTACGAGCATCTGTGAAAGGTCATCGTACTAATGATTGGTTATATCCAATGGACATAGAAATATATCTATGGCAAGAAGAGTTCAATAGTCGGTCTTTAGTGGAATGCCTGGTAGTTAACAGATGGTGGATATCGTGACTAAAGAGTTTAGTCAGCTATTCACATACCGTTGGAGCCTCGAGCCATAGGTTCATAAGGTTCCCTTGGTAGCTTGGATACAAGTTGAGAGTCAGTTTTTGGGTCAGTTTGAAATATTCAAATTGACAAGAGGGAGTTCGATTATATATGATATAATTGAACGAGTTAATTAAATATGATATAATTAACTTTATGTATGAGATACATTAATTTGGAGGAAATTGGATATAATTATGATTTATATCTAGTAGAGGAAAATATTATAATTAATATATGATATTAATTTATATGTTATAAATATGATGAGATCACATTCATTGGACGGTTATAAAGGAAATGGGACGACGTCTCTTCTGTTCTAAATAACGGATGAGCTTATTGAAAGATCATTTTGAGATGCATAAATAGCTTACGGTGTGTTGAGCATGGAAGGCATGGACATTGTGTTAAAGAGAGTGTCATCATTTAGAAAATCAGTGCCTATACGATAGTGCCTGCACGATCGCTTACATATACGATATTGCTAAGCGATCGTTTACTGATTACACCTTCGCGCGCTATTAACTAAACGATCGTTTACCTTTTCCTAAGCGATCATTTACCTCCCGATATTTACTAAATGATCATATAGACAATCGCTTAGTTTTTCCTATGTGATTGTTTAGACGATCGCTCACCCTTTTCCTACACAACCGTTTAGATGATCGCTTACTTTTTTCTATACGATCGTATACTTCACCTAAACGACCAAGCATATTGTCTATGTGATAGACGACCTCATCTCCCACTTGCTTCATCGTTGTGTATGGTTTATCTTTCTCCTTCCCTCTACCAAATCTGAGCAAAGCCCACATTTTGGATTCTCACTCCAAGAATACTAAGGGCTCTGAGTGGTGGTGTCATTTCCATTTCCTTCTGTCTGAGTGGTGATTGTTCGAGGTAGACAGTTGGGTTTTAGACTCGCTGTGAAGAAGAAATCTTCATCTGGTATGATCTCTTGATCTGTTTAGCATTATGAATGCATATTAGTATGTTTTAAATGTATATATGGTAATTTTGTCACAATAAATTGAAAAGATCCACTTCCGCTCTTAGATACTCTTGAATAAAAGTTCCTTCAATTGGTATCAGAACTAGATTTTTTGATATTCCAATTCATTGCTGCAAAAGAATTGCATTTACATTCACGATGGGTGCAGCATGTCTACTCTCTGTTTTAATTGTTAATTCGTTTGTGGATGTGTGGATTAATGGAAATTTCTGGGATGTAACCTCGGTTTGTTGAATTCTCTGTTTGTTTGTAAAGGTCCCTGCGTTTTTGGGCTTTGATAATTGTTATCGAGTCTGTAATTCAAAGTATGTTTGAGTTTTGAGTCGTTCGTGAAGAAGATCGGAGCAAACGTTGCGGTTCTTCGAGGAAGGAGGCGATCAAGGGTTGATCGCATCATGCAGACGATGGGGTACGCGATTGCTGTTGATCGCATCGGTTAGACGATGGGGTATGCGATCAAGGGTTGATCACATCAGGCAATCGATGGGGTACGCGATCGTTGTTAATCGCATCGATTAGATGATGGGTACGTGATCAAGGGTTGATCGCATTATGTCGACGATGGGGTACGCGATTGCTGGGTATCGGGTCATGTAGACAATGGGATGCTCGCGTATCATTTAACGAGATTGTTTTCTCATTCCAGTTTTGTTTTAGTTCATTTCGGTTCATTAATCCATGGTTTTATACATGTGATGTATGTATGTATATATATATATATATATATATATATATTGTCATATGGTATGCACATATAGATAAATCTCACCTTAGGTCATGCATATTCTCTTTATTATAAGTGTTATGATTTAGTGAAGCATGATTTATTTACATAAGTACAAGCTCATACATTATATAATATAAAGGTTATATTTATGTATGCTTTATTTATTTAACATTATATTTATAAGCGTTATAAATACTTTGTTATGTGTGATGACTGCTTTAGTTGTTTATTTTATAAATGGTTATAAAATGAAATTAGAACTAAAATAATTAGTAAAAGATTAATATGTAGCAAGTCTATCTATAATAGACCATTTGTCGAAGGCGGGTTCTGTCTAGGCTGAGGTATTTAAGATGACGGCAACAGAACACCCCTACTTGGGAACCTACCTGGAAAGGTAATTTAGATAGATTTTATGCATATATGCAAATTAAGGCCAGCCCATTAAAGAGTTTAATGTGACTACTTGGATTTTTTTTTTTTTTTTTCCAAAGACAAAAGTTGTTTTTGAGCAAACTTAATAAATGACTTAGATCATCATCATCAGTAGCCAGATAGTCTAGGTTAATAAACCCCTAGGTAAAACATTCAGTGGGAAGTTCTTGGGGTATTTGATGCTTCATTTTCACCTCTCGCGTTTCTCCCTCATAGTTCACACCGTGAGATCTACCCTCGGCCTCAAGACACATTTAGCGTGTCCCCTAACGGATGGTGCTTGAGTAGGTCAATATCAAGGTGGATGGAGAGAGTGTTCATAGTAAGTGGGAGCGGGAAGTGCGACAGCATATCCCTCGGTCTCCCTCATTGGATTGAATAAAGTTTTTGCGCATTGCCTCATGGCACTCTCGGTGTGTCCCCCCTATAGGATGATTGTTTTGCGCGTTTCTTTATTTGATCTCCTGTAAGAGGATAAGGTTACTTAGTCTCTTATCTTAATCTGCTTTTTTCCCTATGGTGAATGCATTAAGGCAGGACTCTGGGGCCGAAAACGAGGGGTTACACTTACGCAAGATTGTTAAGGGTTAACTATTCTGGACCGAACAAATGGTGGCTATTAGGTTTAGTTTCAAGAGTTGGTTCTGCCTAATGGTTGAGAATGTCTCATCCCAGTGAAGGGACATTCGATCACCCCACTGGTGACATTTGTCCTGCCTCACTAGGGCATCATTGCAAAATATAAGTCTTTTCACTTAGGGTACTTGGAATCTGTTTTGCTAAAATTAATTGGTTAATTAAAAAATGTGGTTTTTACAAAGTCTCATAAAAGGTTATTCATTTTTTTAGCAATGGTTTTTAATGGCATCAGCCACTATCAATTAACTTAGCACCGAAAAACTAAATGGCCAAAACTATTCAAGTTGGAAACATATGCTCATGACGATACTCATCATCGAGGATCTGAAGTTTGTCCTTATGAAGAAATGTCCACCTATTCCACCTTAGGACACCACTAGAAATGTGCGGGCGGCGTACAAGCGTTGGACACAGGCAAACGAGAAGGCCCGAACCTATATTTTGGCCAGTCTTAGTGACGTGTTGGCCAAGAAACACGAGTCCATGGTCTCAGCTCGTGAGATCATGGAGTCCCTGCGGGGAATGTTTGGACAGCCGTCTGGACAGCTCAAGCATAAGGCTCTGAAACACATCTTTAGCTCCAAAATAGAGGAAGGCACCTCTGTTCGTGAATACGTGCTGAATATGATGGTCC
>NC_052349.1:364261-387890 GCF_009727055.1 Benincasa hispida | reverse complement strand
TGATCAAGGGTTGATCGCATTATGTCGACGATGGGGTACGCGATTGCTGGGTATCGGGTCATGTAGACAATGGGATGCTCGCGTATCATTTAACGAGATTGTTTTCTCATTCCAGTTTTGTTTTAGTTCATTTCGGTTCATTAATCCATGGTTTTATACATGTGATGTATGTATGTATATATATATATATATATATATATATATTGTCATATGGTATGCACATATAGATAAATCTCACCTTAGGTCATGCATATTCTCTTTATTATAAGTGTTATGATTTAGTGAAGCATGATTTATTTACATAAGTACAAGCTCATACATTATATAATATAAAGGTTATATTTATGTATGCTTTATTTATTTAACATTATATTTATAAGCGTTATAAATACTTTGTTATGTGTGATGACTGCTTTAGTTGTTTATTTTATAAATGGTTATAAAATGAAATTAGAACTAAAATAATTAGTAAAAGATTAATATGTAGCAAGTCTATCTATAATAGACCATTTGTCGAAGGCGGGTTCTGTCTAGGCTGAGGTATTTAAGATGACGGCAACAGAACACCCCTACTTGGGAACCTACCTGGAAAGGTAATTTAGATAGATTTTATGCATATATGCAAATTAAGGCCAGCCCATTAAAGAGTTTAATGTGACTACTTGGATTTTTTTTTTTTTTTTTCCAAAGACAAAAGTTGTTTTTGAGCAAACTTAATAAATGACTTAGATCATCATCATCAGTAGCCAGATAGTCTAGGTTAATAAACCCCTAGGTAAAACATTCAGTGGGAAGTTCTTGGGGTATTTGATGCTTCATTTTCACCTCTCGCGTTTCTCCCTCATAGTTCACACCGTGAGATCTACCCTCGGCCTCAAGACACATTTAGCGTGTCCCCTAACGGATGGTGCTTGAGTAGGTCAATATCAAGGTGGATGGAGAGAGTGTTCATAGTAAGTGGGAGCGGGAAGTGCGACAGCATATCCCTCGGTCTCCCTCATTGGATTGAATAAAGTTTTTGCGCATTGCCTCATGGCACTCTCGGTGTGTCCCCCCTATAGGATGATTGTTTTGCGCGTTTCTTTATTTGATCTCCTGTAAGAGGATAAGGTTACTTAGTCTCTTATCTTAATCTGCTTTTTTCCCTATGGTGAATGCATTAAGGCAGGACTCTGGGGCCGAAAACGAGGGGTTACACTTACGCAAGATTGTTAAGGGTTAACTATTCTGGACCGAACAAATGGTGGCTATTAGGTTTAGTTTCAAGAGTTGGTTCTGCCTAATGGTTGAGAATGTCTCATCCCAGTGAAGGGACATTCGATCACCCCACTGGTGACATTTGTCCTGCCTCACTAGGGCATCATTGCAAAATATAAGTCTTTTCACTTAGGGTACTTGGAATCTGTTTTGCTAAAATTAATTGGTTAATTAAAAAATGTGGTTTTTACAAAGTCTCATAAAAGGTTATTCATTTTTTTAGCAATGGTTTTTAATGGCATCAGCCACTATCAATTAACTTAGCACCGAAAAACTAAATGGCCAAAACTATTCAAGTTGGAAACATATGCTCATGACGATACTCATCATCGAGGATCTGAAGTTTGTCCTTATGAAGAAATGTCCACCTATTCCACCTTAGGACACCACTAGAAATGTGCGGGCGGCGTACAAGCGTTGGACACAGGCAAACGAGAAGGCCCGAACCTATATTTTGGCCAGTCTTAGTGACGTGTTGGCCAAGAAACACGAGTCCATGGTCTCAGCTCGTGAGATCATGGAGTCCCTGCGGGGAATGTTTGGACAGCCGTCTGGACAGCTCAAGCATAAGGCTCTGAAACACATCTTTAGCTCCAAAATAGAGGAAGGCACCTCTGTTCGTGAATACGTGCTGAATATGATGGTCCCCTTTAACATGGCAGAGATGAATGGGTCTAAAATCGATGAGGGTAGTCAGGTTAGCATTATCCTACATTCATTTTTGGAGAGCTTCCTCCACTTTGTTAGCAATATAATTCTTAACAAAGTGGAATACTCCCTTACCACTCTCCTCAACGAGTTGCAGACTTACAAATCCTTGCTGAAAAGTAAGAAGAAAAAGGGAGGTGAGGCAAATGTTGTCTCATCTTCTAAAAGGTTCTATCGAGGTTCGACCTCAGGAACAAAGTCTGCACCTTCAACTTCTAATTCTGGAAAGGGGAAGAAGAAGAATGGTGGTAAAAGGAAAGGGAATGCGCCTACTAACCCGCCACCTGTCGCCCAGAAGAAGCATCTACCACTGGTTGAAAAAGGAAAATGTTTCCACTGTAACTAAGACGAACACTAGAAGAGGAATTGTCCTCGTTATCTGAAGGAAAAAAAGGCTTCCAAGGCTAAGGCCAAGGCAAACAAAGGTAAATATGATTTGCTTGTATTAGAAACTTGTTTAGTGGAGAATGATGATTCTGCTTGGATAGTAGATTCAGACGCCACTAATCATGTATGTTCTTCTTTTCAGGGGATTAGATCCTGACGACAGTTGAAGGCTGGTGAGATGATTTTGCGAGTAGGCACCGAACACGTCATCTCAACTGTGGCAGTGGGAGACATCCAGTTTACTTTACAGAATAGGTTTCTTATATTAAAAGATGTCTTTGTAGTTCTTGAACTAAAAAGGAACCATATTTCTATAAAGTATCTATTACAATACAATTACACTATTTCTTTTAAATTGAATAAAGCGTTTATTCGTAAGGATGGTATTGAAATTTGTACATCTAAACTGGAAAATAACGTGTATGTGTTAAGACCTTTAGCCTTAAGTTCCCTCCATAACATAGAGATGTTTAAATCTATCGTAACTCAATCTAAACGCCAACAAATTTCTCCAAAAGAAAATGCCCGACTTTGGCTCCTTCGATTAGGCACATTAAGCTCAGTAGGATTGAGAGATTGATGAAGAATGGACTTCTAAGCGAGTTAGAGGAAAATTCTTTACTAGTGTGCGAATCTTGCCTTGAAGGTAAAATGACTAAATGACCTTTTACTAGAAAAGATTATCGAGCCAAAGAGCCTCTTGAATTAGTAAATTATGACCTTTGTGGTCCTATGGATGTGCGAGCTCGATGAGGCTATGAGTATTTTATTAGTTTTACTGATGATTACTCGAGATATGGGCATGTTTATCTGATGCAACGAAAGTCTGAATCTTTTGAAAAGTTCAAATTATTTAAGGCCAAAGTTGAGAATGCTTTGGATAGACGAATAAAAACACTTTGATCAGATTGAGGTGGAGAGTTTTTGGATTCTGAGTTCCAAGACTGTTTATTAGAACATGGAATTGTTTCCCATATCTCAGCATTGGGTACACCTCAGCAAAATGGTGTAGCAGAGAGGAGAAACAAAACCTTGTTGGACATGGTTCATTCCATGATGAGTTACGTTTCCTTACTAGACTCGTTTTGGGGTTTCGCAGTGGAGACTGCGGTATACATTCTCAAATGTGTTCCTTCTAAGAGTGTTGCAAGAACACCTCTGGAGTTGTGGAATAGGTGTAAAGCTAGTTTACGTCACTTTCGCATATGGGGTTACCCAGTACACGTGCTTGAGGTAAATCCAAAGAAGTTGGAATTACGATCGAGGTTGTGCCTCTTTGTAGGCTACCGAAAGGTACACGAGGAGGTTACTTTTATGATCCATCTGAAAAAAAGGTATTTGTTTCCACGAACGCTACTTTCCTGCAGTAGGATCATATCAGGGAGCACAATTCACGTAGTAAAGCCATGTTAAGTGAGCTTTCTAAAGAAACTACTAGAACATCAACAAGAGTTATTGAAGAACCTGCTTCATCAACCAAAATTGTTGATGATAGTTCATCTGGTAGGTCGGTTCCACCTTAAAAGTTGAGGGAACCTCCACACAGTGGGAGGGATACGAACCCGCTTGATCGCTATCTGGGTTTCACAGAATTCCTAGCTATGGTGATAGATGGCGGCGTTGAGGATCGTTGTTCTATAAAAAGGTAATGGAGGATGTTGATCAGGATGAATGGGTCAAAACCATGAATCTCGAGACAGAGTCGATGTACTTCAACTCGGTATGGGATCTTGTAGATCAGCCTGATGGGGTAAGACCTATAGTTTGTAAATGGATCTACAAGCATAAACGGGGTGCTGATGGGAAGGTGTAAACCTTCAAGGCTCGACTTATGGCAAAGGGTTATACCCAGGTGGAGGGAGTCGACTATGAGGAGACTTTCTCACCTGTTACCATGTTAAAGTCTATCTACATCCTCCTGTCTATTGCAGATTATTATAATTATGAGATTTGGCAAATGGACGTCAAGACGACTTTTCTGAATGGCAATCTTAAGGAGACTATTTACATGGTGTAACCCGAAGGATTCATTGCCCAAGGGCAAGAGCAAAAAATTTGCAAACTGAATCGGTCCATTTATGGGCTGAAGCAGTGATAACTTGTAGAAATACAAGTTATTTAGACTGCCTTATCTAGATATTGCGGTCAAAAGAGAATAAATATGCGTCAATTGTATGAAAATTAGCTTCAAAATACAATAATCATGAATTATCGCAATTACACCTACTAACATCTTTAAGATGGAAGAAAAGGAGATTTTACTCTGTTTTGTGGGAAACCAAGTCACCGCTTGCGCTCAAGGCTCAAGAAGAACTGATCAATGCATCTCTGTCGCAATGCGCCCATTAATCAACAATGAAGAGACGATTAACACAATGACGGCACAATGCAATAGTCGATCCAGAGCTGACTTTCAACCGCATGCGGTAGTAAAAACAAACACCGCATGCGAACACTCGATCGAAAGATGTAGCTGAACAATGCAAAAGTGAAGGATGAAGACACGTGTACAACTAACGGTTGTGCAGAATTGACAATCTGATTGCATAATAGAAGGAGTAATATCCTTCCATCTTCGGAATTTCCATAACAAAAATGGAGACCACAAGGCCGGAGTTAAAGATCCTCACCTATAAATACCCTATAGATTTCAAAGAAAACTTATGCTACTGGAATGGGGCTAATTGCTACTAAAGTGTTGAGAGAAAAGACTAAGCTGGGTGCTTAACTAAAGAAATCCGGGAATAAGACGAGACAATAGCGCCATAAACTTGTAACTTAAAATTTATATCTTTAATCATGTAGACAAATATGCGATACTACTTCTAGATATGTGTTACTTATGAATATTCTTGTAGTATGCCTTGCGATACTACTTCTAGACAACGACTCGAGTGACTGAGCCCACCTCTTTGCTTCATCCCGCAGTGTGTATGGGAAAAGATATAACCTAAGTCTTTCTTGAGTCACATTAGGTATGGAGAATGCGATGCTCATGTCTACAAAATTCGTCAAATGTGCATGTGGGTCTTTTCCTTGTAATCCTTCAAATTGACCTATATTCTAAATCATCCTTTGTCAATATTTGCGATATTCTCAATCTTTTACTTTTGTGTTCTTCATTGCGTTGCTATGATGTAATATATGTTTATACTTAGAAACATTTCCCATACATAGTAAATTCTGACTAACACTTAGTTAATTCTTAGTTTAGCAATACTTTATCTTTTATCTTTCAAAGTTCTGCTAAAACCTTCTTTTTGAAATTTTCTTCTAAGTGTTTGTCTAGTCTATCCAAACAACGCAATGAGAACCTTGCTCATCTTTAAATTTATGGGTGGTGGAGAAGGTCTGAGCAGATGAGATCAATAATATGCAATATTTCAAAAAAATGCGTCCATTTTCTTTCATAAAAAAAAACATACAAATCTCTAATGTCAGCACAAGAAAACCCTTAAAATGTTTCCAACCTTATAAGAGTTTAGTTGTGAAAGGAGTTTGCTCATAGTTGGATGTTCGTATGACACCCGTAGGAGCAAGCCAAAACGAAGGTGGGTTTCCAAGAACAACGCAATATGAAATAGAAAAGGAAAAGAAAAATAAATGCAAAAGACAACTCCTCTGAATATCATGAGTTAAAGTTGAAATTGGCACACAACCGTAGTTGGATGTTCGCATGACACCTGTGTGGACAAGCCAAAATGAAGAGTGTAACCACGACCAATAGTCTCTAAATAAATGATGCAAACTTTTTGACCACCGCATATAGATACATCGAGTTGTTTTGACAAGAAGAGAAAAACATTCTATTTTGAAAAATTAAAAAAGCATTTTTGAGCAAAAATTTGTTATATGGAAGAATAAAGTAGGGCTTTGTTAAGAATTAGCAAGGATAGAAGGAAATTGCGATGTCAAGTAATGTTCCTAAGTGTAACATTCGGAGCAACCAATTGTCACAAAAATATAGGATAGGAATTAAGCATGATTGCCTAAGTAGAAGATATGCTTGAGGACAAGCATATATCTAAATTTAGGGGTGTGATAACTTGTAGAAATACAAGTTATTTAGACTGCCTTATCTAGATATTGCGGCTAAAAGAGAATAAATATGCATCAATTGTATGAAAATTAGCTTCGAAATACAATAATTATGAATTATCGAAATTACACCCACTAACATCTTTAAGATAGAAGAAAAGGAGATTTTACTCTGTTTTGCAGGAAACCAAGTCACCACTTGCGCTCTGCTCAAGAAGAACTGATCAACACATCTCTGTCGCAATGCGCCCGTCAATCAACAATGAAGAGACGATTAACGCAATGATGGTGCAATGCGATAGTCGATCCAGAGCTAACTTTCAACCGCATGCGGTAGTAAAAACAAACACCGAATTTGAACACTCGATCAAAAGATGTAGCTGAGCAAAGCAAAAGCGGAGGATGGAGACACGTGTATAACTAACAATTGTGCAGAATTGACGGTCCGATTGCATAACAGAAGGAATAATATCCCTCAATCTTCGAAATTTCCATAACAACAAGTAGGGACCACAAGGCCAGAGTCAAAGATCCTTATCTATAAATACCCCATAGATTTTAGAGAAAACTTATGCTACTGGGTACGGGGCTAATTGCTGCTAAAGTGTTGAGAGAAAAGGCTGAGCTGGGTGCTTAACTGAAGAAATCCGGGAAGAAGACGAGACAAGGCCGAGAGGTGAATCTCAGTTCTATTCTACTGAATACCCGCCAAGAAGCTCTGTGCTGGGAACCCTGCTACCGGTTAAGCAAGCCTGAGAGGGAAGCTCATCCATCCATCTGATCCATCCAATCCGGCAAGCAGATCTCCACCAGAATCGGTGCCAATATGTTGGCGCTTGTTTATATCTGTTCTATCTATTTTCATCATTGTATTTCACCTTCTTTATCTTTTCATTCACACACCATGTATCAAACGCTTAATAGATATATTAAATGTTTCGATTGCTTTCATATTCCATTTTCTGTCTACTTCCGTTCCTCCATGAATCACTTTCTCCATGATGTCTTCTTAATCCCCTGGTAATTAATATAAATTAAACGAGTACTTAATTTTTGTTAAAGAGATAACTGCGTTTAGCTAAAGCATGTTAGACAACATCTTCACCTGTGATAGCAGAAGTGAAGATACCATTCTGATCTATCAAAAGAAGGTTAGAAGAATGTGTTAACTAAAGTGAGTAGTACTTCCAGACATGGAAGCAACCTTACATTCATTACGTTCGTCTCTGATTCACCACAGACATGTGGGAGCGCGGCTGATCACTGAAAGGTATACGCCAAGAGAAAAGCGGAACCGTACTTATAACTTCAACGCAATTAAGAAACTTGCGTTGTTTATATTAGTTATCTTTCTCTTTTTGTTTGTACATAAGACTTGCCGCCGCATTCCATGTTCTTTGCATAACCTTCACAGCCAGCCTGGACCCCAGTATGTTATATCATGAAGCCTGTATCATGCATCATCTTGCTTAGGTTTACTGTACTTATTTTATTATCGCATTTTACTGCTTTCCTTTACTTTACCGCAATTTTATATATTTATACAAAACACTCTTTAAAGATTGAAAAACCTGGTCTTATATACCATGAACATACCAAAATAACCTCAAACAGTCCCTGTGTTCAACCTCGGATCACATCGAGAAACTTGCGGTGGAATTATACTTGGTTCCAACATAAGGAAACTTGTGACAACGCAAGGCATACTACAAGAATATTCATAAGTAACGCATATCTAGAAGTAGTATCACATATTTGTCCACATGCTTAAAGATATAAATTTTAAGTTACAAGCAGGCGTCTCGATCTTGGAATATTCAGTTTGATGCTGCAATCAAGTCGTATGTCTTTGACCAAAACGTTGATGAACCTTGTGTTTACAAAAAAAATAGTCAATGTTTTAATAGCTTTCTTAATATTGTATGTAGATGATATACTACTCATTGGGAATGATGTAGGTCTACTGACTACAGTTAAGAACTGGCTAACGACCCAATTCCAAATGAAAGATTTGGGAGAGGCTCAGTTTGTTCTAGGTATACAGATCTTTCGGGATCGTAAGAACAAAGTGCTAGCGTTGTCTTAGGCATCGTATATTGACAAAATCTTACTCAAGTACTCGATGCAGAATTCCAAAAAGGGCTTACTACCGTTCAAACATGGAGTCACTTTGTCTAAGAACATGTGTCCTAAGATGCCTCAAGAGGTTGAGGACATAAGAGGGTCCCATATGCATCTGTCGTTGGCAGTTTAATGTATGTGATGCTCTGCACTAGATGAGACATCTACTATGCTGTGAGAATAGTCAGTAGATATTAGTCTAACCTAGGCCAGGGTCACTGGACCACAATTAAGGACATCCTCAAGTATCTTCGGAGAACGAGGGACTACATACTCGTGTACGGGTCTCGGGATTTGATCCTTACTGGATACACGGATTATGACTTTTAGACTGATAAGGACTCTCGAAAGTCCACTTCAGGGTCAGTATTTACTCTTAATGAAGGAGCTGTAGTGTGGCGGCGCACTAAGTAGGGGTGCTTCACCGACTCCACGATGGAGGCCAAGTACGTAACAGCTTGTGAAGTTGCTAAAGAGGTCGTTTGGCTAAAAAAGTTCTTGACAGAGCTGGAAGTTGTTCCAGATATGTCTAGGCCCATCACCCTCTATTGTGACAATAGTGGTGCTGTGGCGAACTTCAAGAAGCCCAAGAGTCATAGGCGCGACAAACACATAGAGTGGAAGTATCATCTGATCCGCAAGATAGTGCATCAAGGAGACGTGATTGTCACGAAGATCACCTTAGAGTAAAACAGTTCTGATCTGTTTACGAAGGCTCTCACGGCTATAGTGTTTGAAGGCCACCTTCAGAGCATGGTCTACAGGACCGCCCACGGCTGGACTAGGGCAAGTGGAAGTTTTTGTTGCACTGGGTTTTTATGCCCTAGTTTATTGTTTTGTACCTGTTTACTTGTACTCCCCACTTCACTTTAGGATAAGTGGGAGATTGTTGGGGTTTGTGCCCTAAAGTTTCATGTCCTGTAGTTTGTAAACAACTTTGTACGAACACTTATGATGTGTAATATAAATGATATTTACTCCACTACTTGACTTTGCACATTTAGATGTTTTTATTTTACCACCAACCAATAAACTTAATATCCCACTACTTGATGTTAAAACAACTTTCCTTTATGGTTTTCTAGATGAAACTATTTATATGTTGGGGCTTGGGCCCTAAAGTCTCATGTCATGTAGTTTGTAAACAACTTTGTACGAACACTTGTGATGTATAATATAAATAATATTTACTTCATTACTTGACTTTGCACATTTAGATTTTTTTTTATTTTACTACAAACCAATAAGCTTAATTCCTCGGTTGTCTTTATGTAACTTAAGCATGTATGTAGTGACATACAAGTGGATCATGTCTTAAGTGACAACAAAAATAGTCTGTAGTATATGGATATAGGAAGGAAACCTTATTCTGGTAACACTATGGACGTGGCCCTCTTTGTGGAATTGTTACAAATGTTATGACTTGTCACAGATGGTCTGATCTTGATTCGTGTAGTGGACATGCGAGCTGAGGCATCTTATACAAAGAGTTTGTATAAGACTTGACCTCGAAGTGTTAATGTCTTGTCATATAACTCTGTTCATGACTAAGACTACACTTCACTAGGATGACCATAAGTAACATGACCTCAATTCTAAGTGAGTTAGGAACTCCTACCATTGAGGGCGGTCCTTTGATTTGCATTGGTGCGAGTGGCCAGAGCACCGACTCAAACCTACCATTTAGGGATTCATCTGATTTGGGAGCTGGGAACTCAGCTTCACAAGATAGAGTTCACTCCTTCCCCAAAGTAGGGGTAAGTAGATAGATTGCTCTTTTAAGGGCTGATCCCGAGGCTTGAACGATGTGGTGCCACACACCTTCTCATGGCCCGAGAGGTGTTCACATATAGTAGGACTATGTTGTTTGTTCATTAGAGGGATCAGTGGTACTTACAGAGGAAGATGTAATTACAAGGTCAAAACGGTAAATTGGTCTGTTATAATTACGAGTATCTGTGAAGGGTCATCGTACTGATGATTAATTATATCCAATGGACATAGAAATATATCTATGGCAAGAAGAGTTCAACTGTCGGTCTTTAGTGGAATGCACGGCAGTTAACAGATTGTGGATATCGTGATTAAAGAGTTTAGTCAGCTATTCACGTACGATTGAAGCTTCGAGTCATAGGTCCATAAAGTTCCCTTGGTAGCTTAGATACAAGTTGAGAGTCAGCTTTTGGGTCAGTTGAAATGTTCAAATTGAGAAAAGGGAGTTTGATTATATATGATATAATTAACTTTATGTATGAGATACATTAATTTGGAGGAAATTGGATATAAATATGGTTTATATCTAGTAGAGGAAAATATTATAATTAATATATGATATTAATTTATGTGTTATGAATATGATGAGATCACATTCATTGGACGGTTGTAAAGGAAATGGGACGGCATCTCTTCTGTTCTAAATAATGGATGAGTGTATTGAAAGATCATTTTGAGATGCATAAATAGCTGACGGTGTGTTGAGCATGGAAGGCGCGGACATTGTGTTAAAGAGAGTGTCATCGTTTAGAAAGTCAGTGGCTATACGATAGTGCCTGCACAATCGCTTACATATACGATATTACTAAGCGATCGCTTACCGATTACACCTTTCCGCGCTATTAACTAAATGATTGTTTACCTTTTCCTAAGCGATCGTTTACCTCCCGATATTTATTCAATGATCGTATAAACGATCGCTTAGTTTTTCCTACGCGATCGTTTAGACGATCGCTCACCCTTTTCCTACATGATCGTTTATACGATCACTTTCCCTTTCCTACACGATCGTATACTTCATCTTAACAATCAAGCATCTTGTCTATGCGATAGACGACCTCATCTCTCGCTTGCTTGATCGTTGTGTACGGTTTCTCTTCCTTCTCTCCACCAAAGCCGAACAAAGCCTACACTTTGGATTCTCACTCCAAGAATATTGAGGGCTCTGAGTGGTGGTGTCATCTCCGTTTACTTCTGTCCGAGTGGTGATTGTTCAAGGTAGGCGGTTGGGTTTTAGACTCGTTGTGAAGAAGAAATCTTCGTCTGGTATGATCTCTTAATCTCTTTGCCATTATGAATGCATATTAGTATGTTTTGGATGTATATGTGGTAATTCTGTCACAATAAATTGGAAAGATCTGTTTGCGCTCATAGGTACTCTTGAATAAGAGTTCCTTCATTATATGTGTCAACCTAAAGACTATATTGTCAGTAGGAAAGAAGATCATTATTGTCTACTAAAAAGGTTTATCTATGGACTTAAGTAGTCTCCTAGGTGTTGGAACAGAAGATTCAATGAATTCATACATTTATTAAATATTCCTATGATAGCTGTATTATATAAACACTAAGACCTATGCAAATCTTATCTATCTACTCTTATATGTAGATGATATGCTGCTATCGGGAACTACCATGAAAGATTTAAAACAAGTCAAAGTCTATTGAAATCAGAGTTTGAAATGAAAGATATGAGAAGTGCAAATAGAATACTTGGCATAGATATCAAAAGGGACAGAATAACACACAAACTATGCATAAATCAGACACAATATTGTGAGAAATTAATCAAAAGGTATCATATGACAGAGGCAAAAACTGTTAGCATACCAATAACACATCATTTTAAATTGTTATTAGAGAACTCATCCAAAGAAACAGATGTTGAGCATCTAAAGCTAATGTCTACAATTCCCTACTCCTAAGCTATGGGAAGCCTCATATATCTAATGATTTCTACATGGCTAGACATTGCATATGTCACTAGTTTGGTCAGTAGGTACATGATCAACCCTGGAAAAAGGCACTGGGAGGTTACTAAATGGATTATGAGGTATCTAAAGGGTACTGTGAATGCCAGACTATTATATCATTAGACTTTTGACGTTGAACCAGAATTAATAGGCTATGTTGACTCATACTATGTAGGAGACCTAGATAGAAGAAAGTCTCTATCTGGGTATATCTTCCTATATGGAAGCTGTGTTCTTAGTTGGAAGGCTACATTACAGTCAGTGATAGCCTTTTCTACCACTAAGGCAGAATTTATTGCCCTTTCAGAAGCTATTAAAGAAGGCCTATGGCTTAAAGGATTACTACTTGATTTCGGTATTAAACAGAACACAGTGAAAATCTATTGTGATAATCAAAGCACCATACATTTCTCTAAGCATCCATGATATCACAATAGAACAAAACATATAAATGTCAAATATCACTTTATACATGAACAAATTGAAGAAAAGAAGATCGTGGTCTTGAAGATACATACCTCGGACATTGCTTCTGATATGCTGACCAAAGCTGTGACCCAGCTCAAACTTAAAAAATTTCTAGACATCATCGGGTTTGAGTTCAAAGACAAAGGATGAAACATAAGTGTTAGCAAAAAGGAGCTGGATCTAGTAAAGGTTCAGTTCAAGGTGGAGATTTGTTAAGAAACATGTATGAAATAAACTTTACATTCTGTTATAACAACTTTGTAAAAGTACTATATAAAGAATCCTAGCTAGAATCTTCTATACACAAAAAAAGAAAAGAGATCTCTAGCTACTTATCTATTGTAAACTTCAATCTCTATAAGAAATAAACAACTTTCCAACTCTTTTATGGATGTAGGCCACTGTTGCCGAACCACGTAAACACTGTTGTTCTTCTTCTTCCTCTCTTTTACTCTTCATGCACTGCAATTCCTTCATCTTCTTTATCAAGCTTCATCAAGAAATTTGACAGAGTTTCCCCTCTCTTTCTTTTTTTTTTTCTCTCTCGTTCTCTCTCTAATCTGCAAATACAAAAATGGAGTTAGTCATTCAGAAACCATTATGATAAAGGAAAGTGGGGCAAATAGATCACAGTCATCAACGTGTAAGGCTAGATCTTCATTTCACGTGGATTGTACTTTTAGCCAACAAATTATCTGAAGTCAGTGGTTACTTAGTTGCTGAATGGTTACTTATAAAATGTCAATACAAATACTAAAATATAATACAAAAAGCAACATAGATATTGATATACAATAGTTAATAAAATGCAATAGAAAAGGGACTTAGATTGATCAGATAAGAAGAAGAGAATTAGAGGTAAAAGTATGAAGATAAAGGAAGAACTTATTCATTGAATTGTTAAAGATATTCAAGTGGGTTATATTTTATGGAACTTTATGGAGATTTGAACATGAAGATGCTTAGTTTTTTGTTGAGAAAGAATAGATGAGTTGCTTATATATTTTATTTAAAAAAATGTTAGCGTAAAAATAGATACGCAAAATCGTGTGTCAGATATGTATCTGGGAGTATTCGTATCTGATACGTATCTCATATGAATTCTTTGCTTTACTTTAACTATATGTGCTTCATAAACTAACAGATCATTCAATTTTATGACTAATAATTTCATCAATTAATTTAAAAAAATGTACAATATGTCTAGAACTCTCTAGATTTAGTTAGAGTTCATGAACCTAATATTGCACACACAAAATTCAAGATCTAAATTAAATTTTTTAAAAAATGAAAGGAATAAGAAAAAGGTGGAGACTAAACTTAAAAGTTATTCATATAAAGTCGGTAGACAATGCAATTAGCTTGTCATCGATGAATCGAATCCAAAATCGAGCCAAAGCTTTGTTGTGATGATCGGTAAGGAGTAGGGGGTTATGCGGCCACGTCTCGTTGATGTATTCGAGAATAATAGAGGAGTTGGAGATCGTGCCGCCATGGACGAGCACGGGGAGCTTCTGGAGGAGAGAGTTAGAGTGAAGGAGGAAATGAGTTTTGTTGGTGATATCTTCTTCTACATATCCATAGGGTGTTTCTTTGAGGGACAGAGCCCAAATAGCTTCACTTCATCCATTGTCAATGGAGGCTTTGGATTTTTATTTTCACTTTTTTTGTGTTGATTTGTTTGGTGTGGTTTTCTTTGGTTGCAAGTTTTTTAAAGTTCAATGGAAGCGAGTTTGGATTTTATAATTTCCACTTTCTTCATTTCATCGAGTTGTCTAATCTTTGGCTTTGTGGCCATTATTTAAGATTTTATAGCTATTTATTATTGTTTTGAAAGAAAGAAAAGTTTCTCTCTCTTGTTTCCTTCGATTAGTGAAGATAGAAATTTTCATTTTTAGCTGAAATATGTGGTGGTAGTGGTAGTTGCTAACTTTAATTAGTATAGTTCAATACCATTTTCCACAAGTATTGTTAAACTCTAATTAAAAACAAATTTCAAACTTATTTTTCATGAGGAAGTCTAGCTGCTTTCAAATTTCTACCGTACGGCCAATTTTAATGTAAAATAAGCATGACAACAATATTTGTCTCCCTTCAGATACATCTATTTTTGTGCTTCTTAGAGTAATTTCATCCAAAATTCAAAAATATTTTAGAAAAACAATTATGAAGTAAAATTTTAAATTTAATTTTAAAAGTGATAAGAATAGTGAAACTCAATTAATTATAATTTTATTTTTTATTTATTAACATAAATTAATTCTAAAGACAAAAAATGAGTATTTAGTAAAAAAAAATTAAGATTAAAAGTGTAAATCTTAAAATATAGGGACCAAATTGAGGTAAAAACTCATATAAAATTGTAGCATATTGAAAGTTAAACTAAATTAAAATCAAATTCAAAAGTTTAAGTTTGACTAAATAAAAATGGACTCAAAATTGAGAGACCAAGAAATTATTTTCTTCAAAATTAAAAACACCTAAATATTTTTTAGATTTTATTAGTGTACAAACTCAAAGAAAAGTACAATACTCGCACTAATACTTATTCTTAACCAAAATACAAACGCAACCGGAATGGATAAACAAACTCTTTCACCCAAAAACAAAAGGAAAAAAAGCCCTAAATTCCCAAATCAAATCAAATCTGGAATCGGACTCATGATTTCTTCGCAATTTCCAATAGCTGCTCCCTCCGGAACTTGAGCCGCGGCACCATCTCGTCGTGATTTGGAAGATTATCTCTGATCACGGCGGCTTGCCGGAAGTTCTCCGCCCAAACATAGAGGCGAGGGACCGTATTTGGTTCAAGGATTTTCACATCCACCACCTCTTCAACCACCGGCAGCCACCGTGCGAGGAACCCGTACGCCAAATCCACCATGTTGATTTCATCGCCGCCGAAGAATTTCTTGTCGCCGAGTGCCTGTTCTTCCACCGTCTTCAACACTTCCAAGGTCGCTTTTCTCGCCTTTTCCTTATCTTCTTCCCCTTCCGCGATAAATACTCCCCAAATCTCCAAGCTCTGGTAAAAGTTAGTTCAAAATGTTAATAATTAAGTCTAGTTCGAAATGCAAGAATGTAAGGTCGGTTTGATTAGAAAGCGATTGGTTCAAATACCTTGTCTTCTATGAATTTGATCCAGAACCGAGCGGTAGCTCTCTGAAAAGGATCGGAGGGCAAAAGGGGATTATCCGGCCAGGTTTCGTCGATATATTGGAGGATGATGGAGGATTCGCAGATGGGTTTTCCGTCATGGACGAGGACTGGAATCTTCTTGTGAACGGGATTGTATTGCAAAAGCAGAGGAGATTTGTTGACGAGATCTTCTTCTATGTATTCGTATGGAATGGATTTGAGTGCGAGAGCCCAAATGACTCTGTAACTGAATGGACTTGGCCAAGCTCCATGGAGCTTCACTTCTGTCATCTTCAATGGAGGATTGAATATTTGAGTTGAAGTTCAAATGAAGGTATAATCGTTTATATACTGCTCTGTTATGTGCCTTTTCTTGGCCTGAACGTAAATAAATAATAAAAATAATAATTTGAAAAAAACAGTACATACAAAGCTTCTTTGAATTTTCCGATCTATTTATTTTCTAAACGAAATTGTTAAAGTAAATTAGGTTTTATTCTTCAGTAATATATTAGTATTTTTTTCTTTTATTTATTTTCTTTGTTGGATTTATCGTGTCTGTTTATTCCTCTTCGTATTTACTTGGTTTTAATTTTCAACCATTCCTTTAAGCATCCAAAACCAAGGCCACGGCGTAATCAAAATTAATCCCATTGTAATGAGTCTAATTTAATTTACGTGTAACGTAAAAGGGAATTGGATTTCTTTATCCCGTTTAAATTAGATATTATGTAATTCTAATTTAATTTCTATGGAGGTTGTTTACCACAACACTAGTAATGGAAACACGTATGATTACTATATTCCCCTCAAGATATAATAAAAGACTACCAAACTTTTGAAAGTTCGACCGCTTTGCACATTCAAGCATCTTCCTCCTTTTATTCCTTTCTCAAATGTGATTTGTTTGTTGTTTATTTAATATTTGGTAAGTTTAGTATTTGAGTAGTTTCGATTAATTGTTCAATTGTTTCTTTCATTCACTTCGTTGTTATCTTGCTCTATAGGTTAGTCATTGTATTAGTTTGTTACTTTACTTAGATTTGATCTCGTATATGATATTGGTATTCAAACGATAGAAGTATTAATATTGATACTTAATACCGATTTCAATATTGCTTATGTAATATAATCAAATGAATTGTGTGGGAAAATATTTAGTAAATACATAAATTTAAGAATTTTGTGAGACCTATATTTTAAAATAATATAATCAAATAATGTATAAAAAGATGAATAAAAATAGTATGTACTACCCAATAGAAATTTGCTCATAGAAGTATCTATGCTACTTTTTCTTTTTTTTCTATTCTTTTTTTATTAGGACAATACAAGCAAAATAATAAAATAGACAAACTAGAAAACTACATGGCAAGTCACAAGCATAAAAAACTACTCAGGGTAGGGAGTAGTAAGATAATAAGCCTCACGTTTCTCGAAAGTTTTAGGTGCAAGAGAACATGTTCGAACATTTTGACATCAACAAATATGAGAAAGAAAATCTACATGATACTACTCTAAGTCTTTGCCTCCTAAATAAAGAAAGAGGGCTCAATGATATTGTCCCCAATGTTATTTAGCCGATTGATATTCTCTCACATAATTTTCAAATGCTTTATTAATAACAAACGATGAATTAAGATAGTATGAAACTGTAGTGCTTGATATGACCTAGTGGGCACGCATCCACATAGACATTTGAAGAGAACACCACTTTGATTTGTATAAAAAAATCTAATTTATTGTAAAAGAAAATAAAAATGGAAAAAAATATAATCTGGAAAGTGGTTTTTTTTTCTTGAAAATGGGATACCAATGACGTAAGCTCATGCGTGTTTGAACATTTCAAGATATACCTATATTTTAGTCTTCTTCTCATGGATGTTGCTTGACTTTTTCTTCTTTATTTTTCCAATATTTTAACGATATACAAATTCAATCATAAGATAATTTTCATAATTTTGATTGAATTTATATGATTTTTTGAGTTTTTATTTGATTTTCATAGTTCAATTAAATCTCATGAATCGTTTCTAAATTATCTTTTAAATTTATTTCCTTTTAATTCTCGTATATTTACTTGTCTAGTTTCAAGTAGTGGCAGATCTAGAACTACATATTAGAGATACAAATTTATATAAATTTAGAAATTTAACTCGTGAATTTTTAGATTTTTGTCTATATATATAGTTCATGAAGTTTAAAAATTGTCTTATAGGTCTCTAATTTCTCAAATAGTCATCTAATAGATTCATGTAGTTTTAGCTTTGTATCTAATATATCTCTTAAATATTTGAAAATGTTAAAAATTAAATGTTATATTAGATTAAAAAAATAACTATGTATCTAATTGATTTTTTTTTAAAATTGATGGAACTATTAGTCTCAAAATTGAAAATTTAAGGTTTAATTACTCAAAAAATTAAATGTTATATCTAATGAAATAATTAATTTTTTATATGAATATATATTTAAAACTATAAAATAAAAAATTGAAAGTTTATGAATCTATTAGACATTTTTAGAAGATATACTAGACACAATTAAAAATTAACTACTTATTAGACACAACTTTGAAAAATAAGAACTAAACTTAGGTTTACAACTAAATTTCCTATAATAATTTACTAAAGATTTAAAGTAGGGCAAATATCAATTTATATCCCCGAACTTTGGGTGTTGTATCAATTTAAACCATAAACTAATAATTGTATCCATTTAAATCTTAAACTTTGAGGATTGTATCAATTTAAATTTCAGATTACTAACAATTGTATTAATTAATAATTGTATTAATTTAAACCCTCAACTTATAAGTTTATCAATTTAAACCCTAAACTCTCATAATTGTATCAACTTAAACTCTCCATTAATTTTATTTGGATACACTTATGAATATTTTGGGTTTAAATTTATATATTTATGAAAGTTCACATTGGTACACTTATGAAAGTTCAAGGTTTAAATTGATATAACTATTAGTTCGGGGTTTAAATTGATCCACATCCTAAAATTTAGGGTTTAAATTGATACAACCCAAAAAATTTAAGGTTTAAATTGATACAATTCTTAGTTTAGGGTTCAAATTGATACAATTCTCAAAATTTACGGATATATGAGAGAAAAGGAAATAGAAGTAAGCTTCTTCAAGTATACTAAAATTTAAAATAATATGTAAATATATCTTTGTAAAATGAAAAAAATAATAAAAATGAAAACTAAAATAATACATGTAAAATAATTGGGGTGGAAAGCATAGGTCTCTTCAAGAACGTTTGGGGCAAAGAGTTAGTTATTATACCCGTTGGTTATTATAACTAGGTTATAATAGTTTGTGTTTGGGGTGTAGATTATTTTAATTTGAGTTATAATAATATGTGTTTGAGGTGCAAACTATTTTAGTTTGAGAAGGAAATAATAAACATTGTAGCAAAGAATAAAAAAAAATGATGAATGTAAAATAGTAAAAACTCTAGCAAATAGTGAATACTGTAGCAAATTGATTGTGAAATACAAAATAATATTTACTGTAGCAAGAGGTAAATTATAGTTTTAGGATAGTTCTCGTCCCAAACACACACTTATTTACTAAATGATGATTGAGCTACTTGCTATGACAAAACTAAAATAATTTATAAATGTATATGTTAAAAGTTAAAAAATAAAAAGGAAATTTAACAACAGAATGTGATAACAAAAAAAAAAAAAAAAAGAAGAAGTTTAACACTTTATTTGATAATCATTTGATTTTTGATTTTTAAAAATTAAACATATTTTCTCTCAATTTGTAATTATGATTTACATTTTTCTTATGTAAACGGTAAAAAAGTTGAATTATTAAATAAATCCCAAAAAAGAATAAGTTCTTAAAAACTATTTTTTTAATTTTTAAAATTTAGTTTGATTTTTTAAAATATTAGTAAAACGTAGATAATAAATTGAGAAAATTAAAGGTAAAATGAGTATTTATAGTCTTAATATTTAAAAATTAAAAATTAAAAAACAAAAGACCAAAGGAGGCCTATATGTATTAATAATAATAATAATAATAATAATAATAGTTAACCACTTGCATTAGGGAAGAATGAACAGTGGATTAGGAAGAAAGTTTAAAATATGAAGTGGAACACAATATAGTATACAAAGAGCTGGATTTGAATGGGGTTTGGTTTACTTTAAATCATTCATTTGTCCATATACTTCTGTTCTTTTAGCATGTAGGCAATTATTTTTTTTTTAAAAAACAATTATTAAAAATTGGTTTTTTTTTTGTATATAAAAAAGAGAGAGTATGGACTTAGCAACATCGAAGTATGACTATTTTAAAAATATTTGAAAACACAATTCAAAACCAACTCAATAATTTAAGAATATTCTAGTATTTAATTAAGAATAAATGGGGCGAAAAATTCAAAGACACGTTGTATATTAAAACCATATTTAGGTGGATTTTTCATATCTTTGATTCTTGAAGCCCAAGCAAAAGCACTACAAAAGTGATTCCCTCAGTTCTTGAACTTGAAAACCCTCCATTGAAGATGGCAGAAGTGAAGCTCCATGGAACTTGGCCAAGCCCTTTCAGTTACAGAGTCATCTGGGCTCTGGCTCTCAAATCCATTCCATACGAATACATAGAAGAAGATCTCGCCAATAAATCTCCTCTGCTTTTGCAATACAATCCCGTTCACAAGAAGATTCCAGTGCTCGTCCATGGCGGAAACCCTATCTGTGAATCCATGATCATTCTCGAGTACATCGATGAAACATGGCCGCAAAATCCCTTGCTGCCTTCCGATCCTTACGAGAGAGCCACTGCTCGATTCTGGATCAAATTCATAGAAGATAAGGTAAAATCATGAAATTCACAAATCGGAATTACATACCTAATTGAATTGATTGGTCGTTTGGTAATTTTAGGGCCCAGCGGTTTTTATGGTATTCCGTGCGAAGAATGAAGAAGAAGGGGAGGATGCGAAGAAACAGAGCTTGGAGATGCTGGCAACTGTCGAGGAATGGGGATTCGGCGGCGGAGAGAGGAAGTTCTTCGGCGGAGATGAGATCGGAATGGCGGATTTGGCGTTTGGCGGGATTGCGTATTGGTTGGGGAGGATTGAACAAGTGACGGGAGTGAAATTATTGAATGCCGAAGATTTCCCTCGGGTGTATGCTTGGGCTGAGAGATTCAGAGAAGCGCCGGTGATCAGAGATAATCTACCTGACTGGAACCTCATGGCGGCGAATTTCCGGCGCCGGAGGAAGCAACTGCTGCAATCTGCTGAAGATAATTAGAAACACAATATGTTCTGTTTGTGTTTTGTAGTGAGTTCGCCAAATTATAATTTATAAGGCATGGTATTTCTTCCCAATAATAATAATAAGGAAAATTATCTCAAATCATAAAATTATTTAAAGATATAATAAAATTTTAAAACTATTAGATGTTGATAGATTATTAATAGTTGTAAAATGGTTTATTTTTCTATATTTAAAAACCATCCTAATAATAATGATAATTACACAATTGGGTGGAATATAGAGATGGAGTTTTTGTACCTATGACCCTAGTTTTAGGGAGAAAATGAAATTTGCCCCCTTTCTAAATGGAAGTTTTTTTTAACCTTTCCCAACTTTAAGATGAAATTATTCATCTCAATCTCGCTCTCTCTTCATTTTCTCACTCAAAGATCACTCTCTTTTCTATTTGTCTCTCTCTCGCTATTGCTATTTTTTTCCTTCTTCACTCTCTCACCATCGGACCTAATACACGGTTTTGTTGAAGTTGGTTGCAAGAAGAAGGAAAGAGGAAGAAAGAAAAAGTTTGAAAGAAAAACAAATCGTAACATCAACATAAGATTTGAACAAGACATTTTTCATTTTAGGTTTCTAAAGATCAATTAATAATTTTTTCTATATAAATGAACGTAACTTGAGATGTACTTAAATATTTTTCTATGGCTTAATAAAATAACTTAGTAGTTCATTTTACTAAAGTATACATTCAAAGAAAAGTATCTGTTTAAAAAAAAAAAAGAAAGAAAGAAAGAAAGAAAGAAAAAGAAAGAAAACCTTAGAGAAAAGTAGTATATGCTTAACCAAAATACAAACACAGTCGGAAAGATGAACAAAACACCCAAAAACAAAAGAAAAAGCCGTAAAATTCCCAAATCAAACGGCCGAAACGGCGCTAGAAGATCAAATCCAGAATCACACTTATGATTTTCTCTTAATTTGCAATAGCTGCTCCCTCCGGAACTTGAGCCGCGAACCATCATGTCGTGATCGGGAAGATTGTCTCTAATCACGGCGGCTTGCCGGAAGTTCTCCGCCCAAGCGTAGAGGCGAGGGACCGTATTTGGTTCCAGGATTTTCACATCCATCACCTCTTCAATCATCGGCAGCCACCTCGCGATGAACCCGTACGCCAAATCCACCATGTTGATTTCATCGCCACCGAAGAATTTCTTGTCGCCGAGTGCCTGTTCTTCCACCGTCTTCAGCACTTCCAAGGTCGATTTTCTCACCGTTTCCTTATCTTCTCCCCCTTCCAAAATATCAATTACCCCCAAAATCTCCAAGCTCTAATGAAAATTAGTTCCAAAATGGTTTAGAATAAGTGTAGTTCGAAATGCAAGAATGTAAGATCGGTTTAAATTAGAATGTGATCTGTCCAAAATACCTTGTCTTCTATGAATTTGATCCAGAATCGAGCGGCAGCTCTCTGAAGAGGACCAGAGGGCAAAAGGGGATTCTCCGGCCAGGTATCGTCGATGTACTGGAGGATAATGAAGGATTCGTAGATGGATTTTCCGGCATGGACGAGGACTGGAATCTTCTTGTGAACGGGATTGTATTGCAAAAGCAGAGGAGATTTGTTGGCGAGATCTTCTTCTATGTTTTCGTAAGGAATGGCTTTGAGCGCCAGAGCCCAAATGACTCTGTAACTGAATGGACTTGGCCAAGTTCCATGGAACTTCACTTCCGTCATCTTCAACGGAGGATTATTCAATTTGAAGTTCAAATGAATGAGGGGATAATCGTTTATGTAGTCCTCTGTTTAGTGCCTTTTCTTGGCCTTCACGACTCAAACCCAACAAACTTTAGCAAGATAATAATATTAACAATAATTAAAAAATAAATAAATAGTTGAAAAAAACAATACATATATAATATATAAGCTTCTTTGCTCGATTTATTTTCAGAATGAAATAATAAAATACTCTTAATTGACTCAGTTGCTTTGAATTTGTGGTGTAAAATAATATAATCTAATCATGTGTTAAATGCTGAAAGAGGATACTAAGAATGCACTAGTCCTAGTTAAATTTCCTCAAAGTCAAAGCGAGCATCCATCAATTAACACTTAGAGTCGTCGGAATCAATGTCTGATATAATTAATATCTGTGTTTGGATGTACAGATAATTAATGTGGGAAAATTAATTATGTGGGTTCAATTTACCAATTTTGTATGTAAAAACTAAAATTAAATAATTACTTAAATAAATACAAGAGACTAATTATTTGTAGTCATTAAATAAATTTAACATTATTTAATCAATAAAAATAAAAATAAATGAATACTTTTGTAGTAAACCTTTATTAAACATGATTAACTAATTTAAATTAATTACTAAAAATAATTAAATTATTATAAATTAATCAGAATATTGATATTAATTATAATAATAGAAATAATTTATATTAAATAGTTAAGATAGCAAAATAATAATAATAATTGTAAAAATTTTAGTTGAAATTTATTAAGTCT